>NW_028160408.1:0-28780 GCF_964263955.1 Coregonus lavaretus | reverse complement strand
GGTTGTTTTCTTTAAGCCCAGGCTCTGTAAAACTCCCCATTCATCCCTCTATCTACACCCCCTCCTTAACCTTCTCCTCCCCTCTACCTTCACCTCCTCATCCTTTGTTTCCCAGAGCCACTGACCCTTTTATTCTTCCCTCCTCTCACCTTCCTCCTTCCCTCCTTCCCTCCTTCCATCCTGTTCTGGAGAATCCTGGGTGGAGGCCTATTTTTGATACACACGGGAAACTGTTGAGCATGAAAAACCCAGCAGCGTTGCAGTTCTTGACACACTCAAACGGGTGCGCCTGGCACCTACTACCATACCCCGTTCAAAGGCACTTACATTTTTTGTCTTGCCCATTCACCCTCTGAATGGCACACATTCACAATCCATGTCTCAATTGGGTTATGGATATAATTGATCAAGATGATCTTACAGATGATTTTACCATTATCCATTAGCCTTTACATACGTTTAAATCCGTGAATTTGACTGTAAAATGTCATATGTTGTTATTTAAGGGGGAATTGGCCATCTATAGATCATAAACTAAATGAGTGTAATAACTTAACAAATATTTAATGTCAATAGATTTCTTAATTGTCTCTAAAACAATGGTAGACTTGGTTTATGTGCGTTTTGGGACATAGCCCCAGGTGTAAACCTGGTTCCTATGGGTATTTGGGTTGAGATATGCAGGTGTATATCTGGTTTATATTAGTATTGGGACTCAGTCAAATGTGTAGATATGGTTTATATTAGTATTGGGACTCAGTCAAAGGTGTAGATCTGGTTTATATTAGTATTGGGACTCAGTCAAAGGTGTAGATCTGGTTTATATTAGTATTGGGACTCAGTCAAAGGTGTAGATCTGGTTTATATTAGTATTGGGACTCAGTCAAAGGTGTAGATCTGGTTTATATTAGTATTTTGGGACTCAGTCAAAGGTGTAGATCTGGTTTATATTAGTATTGGGACTCAGTCAAAGGTGTAGACCTGGTTTATATTAGTATTGGGACTCAGTCAAAGGTGTAGATCTGGTTTATATTAGTATTGGGACTCAGTCAAAGGTGTAGATCTGGTTTATATTAGTATTGGGACTCAGTCAAAGGTGTAGATCTGGTTTATATTAGTATTGGGACTCAGTCAAAGGTGTAGATCTGGTTTATATTAGTATTTTGGGACTCAGTCAAAGGTGTAGACCTGGTTTATATTAGTATTGGGACTCAGTCAAAGGTGTAGATCTGGTTTATATTAGTATTGGGACTCAGTCAAAGGTGTAGATCTGGTTTATATTAGTATTTTGGGACTCAGTCAAAGGTGTAGATCTGGTTTATATTAGTTTTGGGACTCAGTCAAAGGTGTAGATCTGGTTTATATTAGTATTGGGACTCAGTCAAAGGTGTAGATCTGGTTTATATTAGTATTGGGACTCAGTCAAAGGTGTAGATCTGGTTTATATTAGTATTGGGACTCAGTCAAAGGTGTAGATCTGGTTTATATTAGTATTTTGGGACTCAGTCAAAGGTGTAGATCTGGTTTATATTAGTATTGGGACTCAGTCAAAGGTGTAGATCTGGTTTATATTAGTATTGTGACTCAGTCAAAGGTGTAGACCTGGTTTATATTAGTATTGGGACTCAGTCAAAGGTGTAGACCTGGTTTATATTAGTATTGGGACTCAGTCAAAGGTGTAGATCTGGTTTATATTAGTATTGGGACTCAGTCAAAGGTGTAGATCTGGTTTATATTAGTATTGGGACTCAGTCAAAGGTGTAGACCTTTGACTCAGTCAAAGGTGTAGATCTGGTTTATATTAGTATTGGGACTCAGTCAAAGGTGTAGACCTGGTTTATATTAGTATTGGGACTCAGTCAAAGGTGTAGACCTGGTTTATATTAGTATTGGGACTCAGTCAAAGGTGTAGATCTGGTTTATATTAGTATTTTGGGACTCAGTCAAAGGTGTAGATCTGGTTTATATTAGTATTTTGGGACTCAGTCAAAGGTGTAGATCTGGTTTATATTAGTATTTTGGGACTCAGTCAAAGGTGTAGATCTGGTTTATATTAGTATTGGGACTCAGTCAAAGGTGTAGATCTGGTTTATATTAGTATTTTGGGACTCAGTCAAAGGTGTAGATCTGGTTTATATTAGTATTTTGGGACTCAGTCAAAGGTGTAGATCTGGTTTATATTAGTATTGGGACTCAGTCAAAGGTGTAGATCTGGTTTATATTAGTATTGGGACTCAGTCAAAGATGTAGATCTGGTTTATATTAGTATTGGGACTCAGTCAAAGGTGTAGATCTGGTTTATATTAGTATTGGGACTCAGTCAAAGGTGTAGATCTGGTTTATATTAGTATTGGGACTCAGTCAAAGGTGTAGATCTGGTTTATATTAGTATTGGGACTCAGTCAAAGGTGTAGATCTGGTTTATATTAGTATTGGGACTCAGTCAAAGGTGTAGACCTGGTTTGTAGGAGTACTGGGACTGAGGTACAGGGGGTAGACCTGGTGTACAATTTATGAGTATTCAGACTTCGGCACAATTAGACCTGGCTTAGTTGACTAATTGGGTTCAAGCACAGGTGCAGACTTTGTAGGTATGTCAATTGGAGCTGAAGTATAGGTGTAGACCTGGTTTGTATGAATATTGGGGCCTGACATGTAGCAGTACACCTATTTGAATAATAATTGGGCCTGACATGTAGCAGTACACCTATTTATTATTATTATTTTTTTTTTTTTTACCAATATTGGGTTAGATGGGCAGGTGTACCTGGTCTTTAAGAATATTGGGGCTGAAGTACAATAGTATCAAATCAAATCGAATTTTATTTGCCAAATACGCCGAATACAACAGTTGTAGACAATACAGTGGAATGCTTACTTACAGCCCTTAACCAACAATACATTTTTAAAGATTTTTGTTTTTTTTAAGTGTTAAAAAGTAAAAAATAAATAAAAAATAATAATAAATAAAAGCAAATAACTAAAGAGCAGCAGTAAAATAAAATACCAGTAGGGAGGCTATATACAGGGGGGTACCGGTGCAGAGTCAATGTGCGGGGGCACCGGCTAGTCGAGGTAATTGAGGTAATATGTACATGTGGGTAGAGTTAAAGTGACTATGCATAAATAATTAACATGAGTAGCAGCAGCGTAAAAGAGGGGGGGCAAATAGTCCGGGTAGCAATGATTAGCTGTTCAGGAGTCTTACGACTTGGGGGTAGAAGCTGTTGAGAAGCCTTTTGGACCTAGACTTGGAGCGCGGTAACAGAGAGAACAGTCTATGACTAGGGTGGCTGGAGTCTTTGACAATTTTGAGGGCCTTCCTCTGACACCGCCTGGTATAGAGATCCTGGATGGCAGGAAGCTTGGCCCCAGTGACGTACTGGGCCGTACGCACTACCCTCTGTAGTGCCTTGCGGTCGGAGGCCGAGCAGTTGCCTTACCAGGCAGTGATGCAACCAGTCAGGATGCTCTCGATGGTGCAGCTGTATAACTTTTTGAAGATCTAAGGACCCATGCCAAATCTTTTCAGTCTCCTGAGGGGGAATAGGCTTTGTTGTGCACTCTTCACGACTGTCTTGGTGTGTTTGGACCATGATAGTTCGTTGGTGATAGTACACCTGTTTAATATGAATGTAGCGGCTTGGACACTGGGATAGACCTGGTTTATATGAGTATGCCCATGGATTGACCTGGTTTATTTGAGTAATGCGTGTAGGGATACACAAGGCTCATTCAGGTAATGGGTCTGGATGGATGTCTATTCAAATCCTTTCTGGCAACAAATCCTTGCTGGCAACAAGTTTCTGGTAGGAAAAAAGTGAATGGGACTGGGGCACGTGTTACACCACTGTACTATGAGTTTATCTATTAAATAATTAGCGTACAGGTCAGAGGTCACAGGACTAAGATATGCAAACAACAGGGTTGGGAGGTGCAGCGAATAGCTGGATATAGGTTACTGTTGGTGACTTGGGGAATGCAGGCCAAAGGAAAGTGGGTAACAGGGCTGAGATCAAATTAAATCAAATGTTATTGGTCACATACGCATGTTTAGCAGATGTTATTGCGAGTGTAGTGAAATGCTTGTGTTTCTAGCTCCAACAGTGCAGTAATATCTAACAATTCACAACAATACACACAAATCTAAAAGTAAAAGAATGGAATTAAGAAATATATAAATATTAGGAGGAGCAATGTTGTAGTGGCATTGACTAAAATACAGTAGAATAGAATACAGTATATACACATGAGATGAGTAAAGCAGTATGTAAACATTATTAAAGTGACTAGTGTTCCATTATTAAAGTGGCCAGTGATTCCATGTCTATGGGCAGCAGCCTCTAAGGTGCAGGGTTGAGTAACCGGGTGGTAGCCGGCTAGTGATGGCTATTTAACAGTCTGATGGCCTTGAGATAGAAGCTGTTTTTCAGTCTCTTGGTCCCAGCTTTGATGCACCTGCACTGACCTCGCCTTTTTTTTTACCTTCCTGTGACATCGGGGGCTGTAGGTGTCTTGGAGGGTGGGTAGTTTGCCCCCGGTGATGCGTTGGGCAGACCGCACCACCCTCTGGAGAGCCCTGCGTTTGCGGGTGGTACAGTTGCCGTACCAGGCACTGATACAGCCCGACAGGATGCTCTCAATTGTGCATCTGTAAAAGTTTGTGAGGGTTTTAGGTGCCAAGCCACATTTCTTCAGCCTCCTGAGGTTGAAGATTGCGCCTTCTTCACCACACTGTCTGTGTGGGTGGACCATTTCAGATCATCAGTGATGTGTACGCTGAGGAACTTGAAGCTTTCCACCTTCTCTACTGCGGTCCCGTCGATGTGGATAGGGGCATGCTCACTCTGCTGTTTCCTGAAGTCCACGATCAGCTCCTTCGTTTTGTTGACGTTGAGTGTCTCCCGAGTGTCTCCCGAGTGGCGCAGTGGTCTAAGGCACTGCATCGCAGTGCTAGCTGTGCCACTAGAGATCCTGGTTCGAATCCAGGCTCTGTCGTAGCCGGCCGCGACCGGGAGACCCATGGGGTGGCGCACAATTGGCCCAGGGTAGGGGAGGGAATGGCCGGCAGGGATGTAGCTCAGTTGGTAGAGCAGGGTTGTGGGTTTGATTCCCATGGGGGGCCAGTATGAAAAATATAAACAAATCATGTATGCGCTCACTAACTGTAAGTCGCTCTGGATAAGAGCATCTGCTAAATGACTTAAATGTAAAAATGAGAGAGAGGTTATTTTCCTGGCACCACTCTGCCAGGGCCCTCATCTCGTCATTGTTGGTAATCAGGGGGGCAGTGCAAATAGTACGGGTAGCAATGATTAGCTGTTCAGGAGTCTTACGGCTTGGGGGAAGAAGCTGTTGAGAAGCCTTTTGGATCTAGACTTGGCGTGCGGTAGGAGAGAGAACAGTCTATGACTAGGGTGGCTGTTGTGTCGTCAGGGTTACTAATGGATTAAATGTCAGGGTTACTAATGGATTACATGTCAGGGTTACTAATGGATTACATGTTAGGGTTACTAATGGATTACATGTTAGGGTTACTAATGGATTACATGTTAGGGTTACTAATGGATGACATGTTAGGGTTACTAATGGATGACATGTTAGGGTTACTAATGGATTACATGTTAGGGTTACTAATGGATTACATGTTAGGGTTACTAATGGATTACATGTTAGGGTTACTAATGGATTACATGTTAGGGTTACTAATGGATTACATGTTAGGGTTACTAATGGATGACATGTTAGGGTTACTAATGGATGACATGTTAGGGTTACTAATGGATTACATGTTAGGGTTACTAATGGATTACATGTTAGGGTTACTAATGGATTACATGTCAGGGTTACTAATGGATTAAATGTCAGGGTTACTAATGGATTAAATGTCAGGGTTACTAATGGATTAAATGTCAGGGTTACTAATGGATTAAATGTCAGGGTTACTAATGGATTAAATGTCAGGGTTACTAATGGATGACATGTCAGGGTTACTAATGGATTACATGTCAGGGTTACTAATGGATGACATGTTAGGGTTACTAATGGATTACATGTTAGGGTTACTAATGGATTACATGTTAGGGTTACTAATGGATTACATGTTAGGGTTACTAATGGATTAAATGTTAGGGTTACTAATGGATTACATGCTAGGGTTACTAATGATTACATGTTAGGGTTACTAATGGATTACATGTTAGGGTTACTTATGGATTACATGTTAGGGTTACTAATGATTACATGTCAGGGTTACTAATGGATTACATGGTAGGGTTACTAATGACATAATATTTGCATAGTAGCATGTCTGGGAAATATTTGGGAACAAATGGGTTAACTAGAGAATAACACCACAGACACACACATCCTTGTTGGTCTCCTGAATAATGCAGTGCCACTTGACATACCTGGGAAAGTAAACAAGGTGTTTAATCCCAGTAGAAAGTTGAAGAACCCCTGCTGTAGAAGAACAGATTTTCACCATCTGTCAGACACAGCTGAACACCCACACAGTGTTCATTGATCTAATTCTATACAGGGGCATCGGAATAAAAGAAATAAAAGAAAGAAATAAGTCATTTGGTGAGGCGCTGTTCTTCTAAAATGATAGTCTGAGTGGTTATCTAGGACCATGAAGGGACCCCTCAGACTATCATTTTAGAAACAATAATAACCTACTTACTTTTGGTGAGGTTCTTAGGAGGCAATCTAGTTAATTGTAAAATTTTTCATAGCATTATACTGGAGGGGCACACACCAATAGGCCTGTGACCACAAGACAAAGCAGTCTCTTTTTAACCCTACCCTAATTCAAAACCTAACCCTAACCCTAACCCTAACCCTAACTCTAACCCTATTTAAAAAACTATACCTAACCCAACCCTAACCCTAATTCAAAACCTAACCCTAACCCTAACCCTATTTTAAAAAATATACCTAACCCAACCCTAACCCTAATTCAAAACCTAATCCTAACCCTAACCCTATTTTAAAAAACTATACCTAACCCTAACCTAACCCTAACCCTAATTCAAAACCTAACCCTAACCCACAAGACAAACCAGTCTCTTTTTAACCCTACCCTAAATCAAAACCAAACCCTATTTTAAAAAATATACCTAACCCTAACCTAACCATAACCTAACCTAACCTAACCTAACCTAATCTAACCCTAACCTAACCTAACCCTAACCCTAACCTAACCATAACCTAACCCAACCCAACCCTAACCCTAACCCTAACCCTAACCCTAAACCTAACCCTAACCTAACCCTAACCTAACCTAACCTAACCCTAACCCTAACCCTAACCTAACCTAACCTAACCTAACCCTAACCCTAACCTTACCCTAACCATAACCTAACCCAACCCAACCCAACCCTAACCCTAAACCTAACCTAACCTAACCTAACCTAATCTAACCCTAACCTTCCCTAACCCTAACCTAACCTTCCCTAACCCTAACCCTAACCCTAACCTAACCTAACCTAACCTAACCCTAATTCAAAACCTAACCCTAACCCTAACCCTCAAAACAAATCAGTCTCTTTTTAACCCTACCCTAAATCAAAACCTGACCCTAACCCTAACCCTATTTAAAAAAAACTATACCTAACCCTAACCTAACCCAACCTAACCTAACCTAACCTTAACCCTAACCCTAACCCTAACCCTAACCCTAACCCTAACCCAACCCTAACCTAACCTAACCTAACCTAACCTAACCTTCCCTAACCCTAACCCTAACCCTAACCTAACCTAACCTAACCTTCCCTAACCCTAACCTAACCTAACCTAACCTAACCCTAACCTACACTAACCCACCCTAACCTAACCCTAACCCTAACCCTAACCTACCCTAACCCTAACCCTAACCTAACCCTAACCTAACCCTAACCTAACCTAACCTAACCTAACCTAACCTAACCTAACCTAACCTAACCCTAACCTAACCTAACCTAACCTAACCTAACCTAACCCTAACCTACCCTAACCCTAACCCTACCCCTGGTCATAGATAATGTGACGGGGGAATAACATCCTGCATCATCATCCCCCACTTTTTCTCTTTCTGTTTGTCATCCCCCTTCCCCCCCACCTCCCATTAAAACTTGTTCTGTGAGTGACAAGGCATTAACACCATTTTAATTAAACTGGTTCCAAGACCTTCTCCTCTATCCTCACAACAAACAGCCAAACTGAGGCACTCCGAAGCTCTGTGCGTCACCTCATCAACAGTCACATCCACACACCCTAACAAAATATATAACAGTCCACCTGACTTGTTCATTAAATAGTGGGTTCCTTTCCCGTTTTCTCCATTGCAAAATGTCAGTGCCATCTTATTGAACCAATTTAAGTAAAAACAATTAAAAAAGACATAATGCACGTTAAAACAATCAAAAAATAATTATATATATATATATTGAATTATATGAAAGAATTTAGCATTCAAACGTATTGAAAATCATTTAAAAAGCATTCAGTTGATGTTTGCATTCAATCTTAAAGTTTCTTTGGTCAAACAACTTATTTTCACTGTAGGTTTTTCTTGTCCTTGTTATGACATGTTTTCCACCTTCCTTCAAGGCATCTTTTCTCTCCAAAGAGTTTTGGTAGTCTTTTGATGTGGAGGCGGAGTTAAGGGAGATGGGCGTGTTTTACCTGGTAATAAAGGTCATGGCGAACTACTTCCTGTTTTTTTTCCTGTGCTTTTTTGTATTTAATAGTAGTAAAAGTAGTATAGTATAAATATTTCTAGTTTGTTGTTCTTCAAATTTAGTATATACAGTACCTTCGTAAAGTATTCAGACCCCTTAACCTTTTCCACATTATGTTACATTACAGCCTTATTCTAAAATTGATTAAATATTTTTAAAAATCTCAGCAATCGACACACAATACCCCATAATGATAAAGCGAAAACAGGTTTTTAGAAACGTTTGGAAATAAATAAAAACAGAAATACCTTATTTACATAAGTATTCCGACCCTTTGCTATGAGACTCAAAATTGAGGTCAGCTGCATCCTGTTTCCATTAATCATCCTTGAGATGTTTCTACAACTTGATTGGATCCCACCTGTGGTAAATTCAATTGATTGGACATGATTTGAAAAGGCACACACCTGTCTATATATGGTCCCACAGTTGACAGGGCATGTCAGATCAAAAACCAAGCCATGAGGTCGAAGGAATTGTCCGTAGAGCTCCAAGACAGGATTGTGTCGAGGCACAGATCTGGGGAACGGTACCAAAAAATGTATGCACAGTTGCCTCCATCATTCTTAAATGGATGAAGTTTGGAACCACCAAGACTCTTCCTAGAGCTGGCCGCCCAGCCAAACTGAGCAATCGGGGGAGAAGGGCCTTGGTCAGGGAGGTGACCAAGAACCAGATGGTCACTCTGATAGAGATCTAGAGTTCCTCTGTGGAAATGGGAGAACCTTCCAGAAGGACAACCATCTCTGCAGCACTCCACCAATCAGGCCTTTTTGGTAGAGTGGCCAGATGGAAGCCACTCCTCAGTAAAAGGCACATGACAGCCCGCTTGGAGTTTGCCAAAAGGCACCTAAAGGACTCTCAGACTATGAGAAACAAGATTCTCTGGTCTGATGAAACCAAGATTGAACTATTTGGCCTGAATGCCAAGCGTCACGTCTGGAGGAAACCTGGCACTATCCCTACAGTGAAGCATGGTGGAGACAGCATCATGCTGTGGGGATGTTTTTCAGTGGCAGGGACTGGGAAACTAGTCAGGATCGAGGGAAAGATGTACGGACCAAAGTACAGAGAGATCCTTGATGAAAACCTGCTCCAGAGTGCTCAGGACCTCAGACTGGGGAGAAGGTTCACCTTCCAACAGGACAACGACCCTAAACACACAGCCAAGACAACACAGGAGTGGCTTCGGGACAAGTCTCTGAATGTCCTTGAGTTGCCCAGCCAGAGCCAGGACTTGAACCCGGTCAAACATCTCTAGAGAGACCTGAAAATAGCTGTGCAGTGACGCTCCCCATCCAACCTGACAGAGCTTGAGAGGATCTGCAGAGAAGAATGGGAGAAACTCCCCAAATACAGGTGTGCCAAGCTTGTAGCGTCATACCAAAGAAGACTCAATGCTGTAATTGCTGCCAAAGGTGCTTCAACAAAGTACTGAGTAAAGGGTCTGATTACTTATGAAAATGTTATATCTCCGTTTTATGCGTGGGTGTGTGTGCATGTCAGTGCATGTGTGTGTGTGTACGTGTGTGTGTGTGTGTGTGTGTGTATGTGTGTGTGTGTGTGTGTGTGTGTGTGTACATGTCTGTGCATGTGCGTGTGTGTGTGTGTGTGTGTGTGTGTGCGTGTGTGTGTGTGTGTGTGTGTGTGTGTGTGTGTGTGTGTGTGTGTGTGTGTGTGTGTGTAAGAATGGCGCTAAGGGAATAGCGGCCATTTTATGGGCTCCTGACCAATTGTGCTATTATTATTATTATTATTATTATTATTATTATTATTATTATTATTATTATTATTATTATTATTATTTACAAAATTGCACTGATCTTAACTTTTTTTGTACATAATGTTTCCGCCATCGTTTCCTATGAACGAAAAGAGCTTCTGGACATCAGAACAGCGATCACTAACCTCGATTTGGACGAGGACTTCTACTTCAATGAGGTCGGAGGCGAAAGACATATTGATTATTGATTAAGTAAGCGTTTTGTATTTGATTTGATTTGATTTGATTATCCCGGACCAGGCCCAAACCCCCGACACTCGAAGCAGGAGGAGACTGCGCTATAAAGGCCGGTGTGTGGGATACCTGACGAGAGACACTTCCTGTCGGAGTGGATAAATCTCCCCTACCCTCCGTTCTATTGGCAAACCAGCAATCACTGGAAAATAAACTGGATGAGCTCCGTTCGAAACTATCCTATCAATGTGATCTGAAGAACTATAATATCCTATATTTCTATGAGTCATGGCTGAAGAAGGACATGGTAAATATTTTAATCTAGCAGTTTTTTCTATACAACGGCAGGACAGAACGGCAGTGGTGTGTATTCACCCCGCCAAAAAAATGAAAATAAAATGAAAAAAGATTGAAGTATCTTTTGTCTCTCTTTTCATAACTGTCCTTCAATTCGCAAGAGGCTGAATGTATCTCACCGGATAAAGTGTCAGAGCGAGAGAAACAGCGCCCCTCTATCCATCTACCTGATGCTCTGGTCATAAAGAGTATGACATCGTAGCCGCCCATAGCATTGAATGCAAGGAAAGCCAGCAAGCATTTGGCCTCCCCTTGATAAAAAAAAAAGTATAAAATAATAGCCAATCCGCATGGAGCTAAACTGAGTGAGCTGAACTGTGAATGGTCCTGGCGCGCTAAAAAAAAAGTTTCAAGGGAAACCAGTTTGTATTTGGCTTCACTCCTATCACATCGCATCAAGAGAAATATATCATTGACAGAAACAACTTGAATTGTTGCATCTCGTTGTGTTGTTCTCCTCCGGTGGCTAGCCAGCTAGCTAAAATTGGCCCTTTCCTAAATTAGCCATGGATGGAGATAGGGATTTGGACTTGTGGTTTTACTTAATTCTCTGTATTGACCAATGATAATAACGGTGATTCTGATCCAACCTTAAATTCACACATTGTGCCCCTGGACTGAGAGGATGGATGTTCAATATGTAGAAGGCTAATGTTAACTAGCTAACATTGCCCATGAAAGGAAGTTAGGCTAGCGAGCAAGCATTTTAGCCATGTAGACTGCACTCAACGAGTTGTATAGGGCAATAAGTAAACAAGAAAATGCTCACTCTAGAGGCGGCGCTCCTAGTGGCCGGTGACTTTAATGCTGAAAACTTAAATCCATTTTAGCTTAATTTCTACCAGCATGTCACCTGTGCAACTAGAGATGAAAAAACTCTAGATCACCTTTATTCCGCACACAGAGACGCAAACAAAGCTCTCCCTCACCCTCCATTTGGCAAATCTGACCATAACTCTATCCTCCTGATTCCTGCTTACAAGCAAAACTAAAACAGTCACCGGCTCCATTGATAAGTGTATCGACAAATTCGACTCCACAGTGACCATACGTACATATCCCAACCAGAAGCCATGGATCACAGGCAACATCCGCACAGAGCTAAAGGCTAGAGCTGCCGCTTTCAATGAGCGGGACACTAATCCGGACGCTTATAAGAAATCACGCTACGCTCTCTCATGAACTATCAAACAGGAAAAGCGTCAATACAGGACCAAGATCGAATCCTACTACACCGGCTCTGACGCAAATGATCACGGCTTACAAAGGGAAACCCAGCCGCGATCTGCCCAGTAACGCCAGCCTACCAGACAAGCTAAATACCTTCTATGCTCGCTTTGAGGCTAGCAACACTGAACCATGCATGAGAGCACCAGCTGTTCCGGACAACTTTGTGATCACACTGTCCATAGCTGATGTGAGTAAGATCTGTTGCATACCGCTCCAACAGATCCACAGATGGCGGAATCTCTATTGCACTCAACACTGCCCTTTCCCACCAGGACAAAAGAAAAACCTATGTGAGAATGCTGTTCAATGACTACAGCTCAGCGTTCAACACCATAGTGCCCTCCAAGCTCATCACTAAGCTAAGGACCCTTGGATTAAACACTAGTGTATGGAACGCCATTTAGGTCTTTGCGTGTCAAAAAAAGTTAGAACACTATTTGAAGTGTCAAAGAACACTATTTGACACATCAAATAAGCTTGTTGACCAATCAGGACCTGAATATGACGTCACATAATAATTTAACACGATCATTAATTTTTTACATAATTATTACACATTGATTACACTATCACTTGAATTTCATATGTCACAACGATTCACCGATACATGATGCTGGTCGAGTTTTGTCTCGTGCAGCAGCCGCTGCCTCACGAGCGCAGACACACCCCCAAGCTCTGGACAGGACAGTGCTGGTCATAAAAAAGCTGATGGATGCAAACAATGTCCTTCCCCAAAAACATAGCAAAACGACATAATCTGTTTCAGTAGCAATAGTTAGCTAGCTAACTATCTAGCTAGGTGTTATATTCTAAAATACCCCTCATTTATAAGACAGTTCTTATTTTTATTAATGGTGGTCGGACCCACCTATGTGAAGCTAGCCACAGTAAGGATTAGCCACAATAGTGGAATTTACGGTTCGCCTTCAAAATAAAAGTATCTCATTGAAAGCGATGCAAATGAATACAAATAGTGGAATCATGCCATAATGGAACAGATCATGCTAAACGAGGTTGAAATGTTCTTATATAAATTCAACAAAATACAATAATTTGTTAATTTGACAAAAAATCTGTTCAAATCACACTGTGGATGTATTAGACTTTAGAATTGCATTGGGGGCATACTTATTTCACTGTACAGCCTTACCTATGGATTGTGGATCAATGACATGGAGTATAAGTCTACTCAGTGACACCCAGAGAACATTAGCGTCGTAGCTCTTACTGCGGGACTCTGAAACCACTGTGAATTGAGCCACGTGTATTGTACCAGTCACCCTACTATGTGTACTGAACACTATTCCAGAGGAAAAACAATACAACCTGGATGTTTTGGAGCCTGATAACTCTGAGGAGGACTTTGGGGAAAAAAGCACTTGGATACTGAATAGACTGATACCCCATTTAATTGATCCCCAATCCTTAGGGAAGGCTGTACAGTGCAATATGAACGTCAATATGCACAATAGGTTGACTGGGGAGGTGATTTCCCACAGTCAAAGTCCCGCAAAAAGAGCTACGATGATAATATTTGCGTAAACACTTCACAGTTGTGGTCTGTCGGTTTCACTGAGTATCCCATTTCATTGCTCCACATTCCAACACTCCCACCTTGTTTAACATTATCTAGTCTAAATATGATTCCACCAATTGTAACCTTCTGCATTACTTTCAAAGAGGGACTTTCATTTTGGCTAGCTAGTTATTTCAATAGGAGAACAATAAGTGGCTACCTAGCTAATACTTACCTCACATGGATTCCTAAATCATTGCTAAGAATATTGAAAATGACTACTGGTCATTGTTTTCAGGCTGGTTGCATTGGTGCTAGCTAGGTACCAAGCTAAAGCTAGCTAGCTACCCCAGAGGTTGCTAATAACATCTGTATCAAAGATAATTGCAAACATTTTTGAACCAGCCAGCTCGTTTGATCCTGATCTCATTTCAAATGCTCACACTGACGTATTCCCATTCGGTCTAACAAATAATGCCTTATTACCAACGCAGTATTGTAAAGCTTTGACAGTGATCGCTTGCACGTGCAAATTCAGCACACACAACATTCTATAACAGAATTGTGCTATTTGATGTGTATCTTTTTTGACACGCAAAGACCCAAACGCGGTTCCATAGTAGTGGATCGGGTCGAGAGCTTTGAAGTTCCTCGGTGTCCACATCACTAAGGAATTAACATGGTCCACACACACCAACACAGTCTTGAAGAGGGCACGACAACGCCTCTTCCCCATCAGAAGGCGGAAAAGATTTGGCATGGGGCCCTCAGATCCTCAAAACGTTCTGCAGCTGCACCATTGAGAGCATCTTGACTGGCTCCATCACCGATTCATCCCAAAGGTGTCCGATGGGGTTGAGGTAATCTAGAATGTCATTGTATGCTGTAGCGTTAAGATTTTCCTTCTAAGGGGCCTAGCCTGAACCATGAAAAACAGCCCCAGAGCATTATTCCTCCTCCACCAAACTTTACAGTTGGCACTATGCATTGGGGCAGGTATCGTTTTTTTCCTGGCATCCGCCAAACCCGATACATCTGCCAGATGGTGAAGCGTGATTCATCACTCCAGAGAACGTGTTTCCACTGCTCCAGAGTCCAATGGCGGCGAGCTTTACACCACTCCAGCTGACACGCTTGGCATTGGGCATTGTGATCTTAGGCTTGTGCGCGGCTGCTCGGCCATGGAAACCCATTTCATGAAGCTCCCGACGAACAGTTATTGTGCGGACGTTGCTTCCAAAGGCAGTTTGGAACTCGGTAGTGAGTGTTACAACCGAGGACAGACAATTTTTTACGTGCCACGCGCTTCTGCACTCGCCGGTCCCGTTCTGTGAGCTTGTGTGGCCTACCACTTCGCGGCTGTGCCGTTGTTGCTCCTAGACGTTTCCACTTCACAACAACAGCACTTACAGTTGACCGGTCCGGCTCTAGCAGGGCAGAAATGTGACAAAACTGACTTGTTGGAAAGGTGGCATCCTACGACGATAGCACATTGAAAGTCACTGAGCTCTTCAGTACGGGCCATTCTAATGCCAATGTTTGTCTATGGAGATCGCATGGCGGTGTGCTCGATTTTATACATCTGTCAGCAACAGGTGTGGCTGAAATAGCCGAATCCACTAATTTGAAGGGGTGTCCACATACTTTTGTATATATAGTGTATCTACCTCAATTACCTCGTATCCCTGCACATCGACTTGGTACTGGTACCCCGTGTACAGTGAGGGAAAAAAGTATTTGATGCCAAGTTAAGTTTAAGTATTTAGTTTGATTCTTTTTCTGTTCTTTCTCTCTGTTGTCAGTTTCACTGTCAGTCTACACCTGTTGTTTACGAAGCATGTGACAAATACAATTAGATTTACCTCCTTCTTCACCACTACTGCCAACATGCCACCTAGCCCTAAGGCTGGTCAGACCAGGTGGGGAACGATGGTGTTTCATTATGCTTGGAGGGTAACGAGGCGCCCCAATATCAAGCCTCACGCACCCCGGGACCTTCATGTCAAGCCCTGCCACCCACAGACACAGCTGAGCATTTCCCTCCATTTTACCCTTGAAGAAACAGACACACCACAGGCAGAAGGAAGGACACGGTCAGGCACACACACACACACACACACACACACAGACACACACACACACACACACACACACACACACACACCGCAGGAGGCAGGAGGCAGCAGGGTCACGGTGTGCATCATGTCTTTGATCCACTCATTCTACCTCCTCTTTTACCAAGACAAGGGAGGTTCTGGAGAGAACAGGAGAGCTGAAAGGATGAGACGCAGCTGTCTCTCAGCCTTTACACCCCCACATGTATTACACATTACACTGCTCCAGAGGAAGAGGAGGAAGAGGAAGAAGAAGAGGAAGAAGAAGAAGATTCATTCCCTTTTTCATTACCTGTCCATTACCTTTATATACTCTGTGTGACTCAGTTCAGAGATTTTGACTAGCAATGTCAAAATTGTGGGTTCAATTCCTACATACAACACACATATACACTAAGCAGACACACTGGATAAAGAGTCTTCTAAGTGGCATAAGTATTATATTATTTTCTGTGCATGACACACAGGTCTATGTCATTATAGCTTAACTGCATACTGATAGACAGAGAGACAGACACAACCCTGCCAGTTATTTGGTTAAGTACAAATGTATGCAATAGAATATCATGACTAAATAATTTCGTTAGCATGTAATGGATATCTCTTAATTGGATGTTCTATTGACAACACGGCCAATCAGTCAGAAAGATGGAGGACTGAGTCAGCCGTTTCCATGGTAGCCTACTGACTCTGTGGTTAATTGGTTAATTAATGATTTGATTAAGAGAGATAGCACCCTTGTTGTAATTGGTTGATAAGCGTGAATGGTAGTTTTGATTCGTTGATAAGCAGGAAAGGGTAGT
Organism: Coregonus lavaretus; assembly: GCF_964263955.1. Taxonomy (NCBI): domain Eukaryota; kingdom Metazoa; phylum Chordata; class Actinopteri; order Salmoniformes; family Salmonidae; genus Coregonus; species Coregonus lavaretus. The sequence goes on along the minus strand of NW_028160408.1, from coordinate 12,080 downwards.
TGATTGATTGGCTCTGATTGGTTGATTGACCAGGAGATAAGATAAGATAGGAGAGGATTCATCTGATTGATTGATGTCTGACAAGGAGAACAATAGTAGGAAGTGCCATGTCTATTTCTATAGGCAGAAGCACTGTTCACACCTCTACAGTTGGTGAGAGAAAATGTTGCAGGTTTTAAGCTAATTTCCTGCAATTCTACACATTATGTCATGGGGTGCAGAGAAAATGTAGCAGTTTTTAAGATAATTTTCTTGCAATTCTATACATTTTGACATGTCTAATGACTCAAACATTACTACAAAATCTACAGTGCATTCGGAAAGTATTCAGACCGCTTGACTTTTTCCACATTTTGTTACATTACAGCCTTATTCTAAAATTGCTTAAATTAAATAAATAAAAATCTAATCAATCTACACACAATACCCCATAATGACAAAGCGAAAATAGGTTTTAATACATTTTAGCAAATGTATTAAAAATAAAAAACAGAAATACCTTATTTATGTAAGTATTCAGAACCTTTGCTATGAGACTCGAAATTGAGCTCAGGTGAATCCTGTTTCCATTGATCATCCTCGAGATGTTTCTACAACTTGATTGGATTCCAACTGTGGTAAATTCTATTGATTGGACATGATTTGGAAAGGCACACACCTGTCTATATAAGGTCCCACAGTTAACAGTGCATGTCAGAGCAAAAACCAAGCCATGAGTGCGAAGGAATTGTCCGTAGTGCTCAGAGACAGGATTATGTCGAGGCACAGATCTGGGGAAGGGTACCAAAAGAAATTCTGCAGCATTGAAGGTCGCCAAGAACACCGTGGCCTCCATCATTCTTAAATGGAAAAAGTTTAGAACCACCAAGACTTTTGAGCTGGCCTCTCGGCCGAACTGAGCAATCGAAGGAGAAGGGCCTTGGTCAGGGAGGTGACCAAGAACCCGATGGTCACTCTGACAGAGCTCCAGAGTTCCTCTGTAGAGATGAGAGAACTTTCCAGAAGGACAACCATCTCTGCAGCACTCCACCAATCAGGTCTTTATGGTAGAGTGGCCAGACGGAAGCCACTCCTCAGTAAAAGGCACATGACAGCCCGCTTGGAGTTTGCCAAAAGGCACCTAAAGACTCTCAGACCATGAGAAACAAGATTCTCTGGTCTGATGAAACCAAGATTGAACTCTTTGGCATGAATGCCAAGCATCACATCTGTAGGAAACTTGGCACCATCCCTACGGTGAAGCATGGTGGTGGCAGCTTCATGCTGTGGGGATGTTTTTCAGTGGCAGAGACTGGGAGACTAGTCAGGATCGAGGGAAAGATGAATGGTATAGAGAGATCCTTGATAAAAACCTGCTCCAGAGCGCTCAGGACCACAGACTGGGGCGAAGGTTCACCTTCCAACAGGACAATGACCCTAAGTACACAGCCAACAGGGCAACGACCCTAAGCACACTGAGTAAATGGTCTGAATAATTATGTAAATGTGATATTTAAACTTGTCTATTTTTATAAATTTGCCCAAAAACTTGGAAACCTGTTTTTGCTTTGTCATTATGGGTTACTGTGTGTAGATTGATGAGGGGAAAAAAAATGATTGAATCAATTTTAGAATAAGGCTGTAACGTAACAAAATGTGGAAAAAAGTCAAGGGGTCTGAATTCTTTCCGAATGCACTGCATGGGCAAATAAAACTAGCAAATAAACGTTATCTGACATGGGGCTAGTTGATCTGGACATTTCTGACAAGTTATAAACAGCTCTCTAAGGTATACAATGACTGACATGACAAGAGGAAAACGGATGATGTGCTACCAAATTTTCGAAATTGCACCTTGTGCATTCTACTCTTACAACTTTCAAGAGTAAGTTGAAGCCGGACTCAGTTTGGGGAACCACTGCAGTAGCCTACAATTTGTTGGAACACCTCAGTAGGCTTTATGTGTCTGGGCTCATAAATCCAGAATGTTGCCGTGCTATTGGCTGGTTCAAGGATTACCACACAAATAAAACCCAATGTATCCATGTGGATGGTGTTTTAGGTCTGATTTATGTTGAGTTGGCAACTGGTGTTCCCCCGGGTTCTATTCTTGCTCCAGTACTCTTCACTGTTTGTATAAATGAGTTCCTTGCATTAAGCAGAGAGGGGAGAAGTCACCCACTTCCAGATCACAGCAATCACAAAACATGACAAGATGCTCCAGTCTAATTTCTGGGAATTCACTCACAGTACTTGAAACTAATTTGATGTAGGTTCATTAGACACGTTTTTAGGTTCAGTGTTGAATGCATGTTGACAGCTGCACTATAAGGTATAGGCTGAGGCGTCTACTCTGTGGGCACAGAATATAAACGTTATACACAGAGTAAGAGGATGGTTGAGTTGGTCTGTAGTCATGTCTCTAACCTCTGTCTATAGCCCTAACATGTCTCTAACCTCTGTCTATAGCCCTAACATGTCTCTAACCTCTGTCTATAGCCCTAACATGTCTCTAACCTCTGTCTATAGCCCTAACATGTCTCTAACCTCTGTCTATAGCCCTAACATGTCTCTAACCTCTGTCTATAGCCCTAACATGTCTCTAACCTCTGTCTATAGCCCTAACATGGCTGTAACCTCTGTCTATAGCCCTAACATGGCTGTAACCTCGGTCTATAGCCCTAACATGTCTCTAACCTCTGTCTATAGCCCTAACATGGCTGTAACCTCTGTCTATAGCCCTAACATGTCTCTAACCTCTGTCTATAGCCCTAACATGGCTGTAACCTCTGTCTATAGCCCTAACATGTCTGTAACCTCTGTCTATAGCCCTAACATGGCTGTAACCTCTGTCTATAGCCCTAACATGTCTCTAACCTCTGTCTATAGCCCTAACATGTCTCTAACCTCTGTCTATAGCCCTAACATGGCTGTAACCTCTGTCTATAGCCTTAACATGTCTCTAACCTCTGCCTATAGCCCTAACATGTCTGTAACCTCTGTCTATAGCCCTAACATGGCTGTAACCTCTGTCTATAGCCCTAACATGTCTCTAACCTCTGTCTATAGCCCTAACATGGCTGTAACCTCTGTCTATAGCCCTAACATGTCTCTAACCTCTGTCTATAGCCCTAACATGTCTCTAACCTCTGTCTATAGCCCTAACATGGCTGTAACCTCTGTCTATAGCCCTAACATGGCTGTAACCTCTGTCTATAGCCCTAACATGTCTCTAACCTCTGTCTATAGCCCTAACATGACTGTAACCTCTGTCTATAGCCCTAACATGTCTCTAACCTCTGTCTATAGCCCTAACATGTCTCTAACCTCTGTCTATAGCCCTAACATGGCTGTAACCTCTGTCTATAGCCCTAACATGGCTGTAACCTCTGTCTATAGCCCTAACATGTCTCTAACCTCTGTCTATAGCCCTAACATGGCTGTAACCTCTGTCTATAGCCCTAACATGTCTCTAACCTCTGTCTATAGCCCTAACATGTCTCTAACCTCTGTCCATAGCCCTAACATGGCTCTAACCTCTGTCTATAGCCCTAACATGTCTGTAACCTCTGTCTATAGCCCTAACATGTCTCTAACCTCTGTCTATAGCCTTAACATGGCTGTAACCTCTGTCTATAGCCCTAACATGTCTCTAACCTCTGTCTATAGCCCTAACATGGCTCTAACCTCTGTCTATAGCCCTAACATGGCTGTAACCTCTGTCTATAGCCCTAACATGTCTCTAACCTCTGTCTATAGCCCTAACATGGCTGTAACCTCTGTCTATAGCCCTAACATGGCTGTAACCTCTGTCTATAGCCCTAACATGTCTCTAACCTCTGTCTATAGCCCTAACATGTCTCTATCCTCTGTCTATAGCCCTAACATGTCTCTAACCTCTGTCTATAGCCCTAACATGTCAATAACTTATGTCTATAATCCTAACATGGCTGTAACCTCTGTCTATAGCCCTAACATGTCTCTAACCTCTGTCTATAGCCCTAACATGTCAATAACTTATGTCTATAATCCTAACATGGCTGTAACCTCTGTCTATAGCCCTAACATGTCTCTAACCTCTGTCTATAGCCCTAACATGTCTCTAACCTCTGTCTATAGCCCTAACATGGCTGTAACCTCTGTCTATAGCCCTAACATGGCTGTAACCTCTGTCTATAGCCCTAACATGGCTGTAACCTCTGTCTATAGCCCTAACATGTCTCTAACCTCTGTCTATAGCCCTAACATGTCTCTAACCTCTGTCTATAGCCCTAACATGTCTCTAACCTCTGTCTATAGCCCTAACATGTCTCTAACCTCTGTCTATAGCGCTAACATGTCTCTAACCTCTGTCTATAGCCCTAACATGTCTGTAACCTCTGTCTATAGCCCTAACATGTCTCTAACCTCTGTCTATAGCCTTAACATGTCTCTAACCTCTGTCTATAGCCCTAACATGGCTGTAACCTCTGTCTATAGCCCTAACATGTCTCTAACCTCTGTCTATAGCCCTAACATGTCTCTAACCTCTGTCTATAGCCCTAACATGTCTCTAACCTCTGTCTATAGCCCTAACATGGCTGTAACCTCTGTCTATAGCCCTAACATGGCTGTAACCTCTGTCTATAGCCCTAACATGTCTCTAACCTCTGTCTATAGCCCTAACATGGCTGTAACCTCTGTCTATAGCCCTAACATGGCTGTAACCTCTGTCTATAGCCCTAACATGGCTGTAACCTCTGTCTATAGCCCTAACATGTCTCTAACCTCTGTCTATAGCCCTAACATGTCTCTAACCTCTGTCTATAGCCCTAACATGTCTGTAACCTCTGTCTATAGCCCTAACATGTCTCTAACCTCTGTCTATAGCCCTAACATGTCTCTAACCTCTGTCTATAGCCCTAACATGACTGTAACCTCTGTCTATAGCCGTAACATGTCTCTAACCTCTGTCTATAGCCCTAACATGTCTGTAACCTCTGTCTATAGCCCTAACATGACTCTAACCTCTGTCTATAGCCCTAACATGTCTCTAGCCTCTGTCTATAGCCCTAACATGGCTGTAACCTCTGTCTATAGCCCTAACATGTCTCTAACCTCTGTCTAAAGCCCTAACATGGCTCTAACCTCTGTCTATAGCCCTAACATGGCTGTAACCTCTGTCTATAGCCCTAACATGTCTCTAACCTCTGTCAATAGCCGTAACATGGCTGTAACCTCTGTCTATAGCCCTAACATGGCTGTAACCTCTGTCTATAGCCCTAACATGTCTCTAACCTCTGTCTATAGCCCTAACATGTCTCTAACCTCTGTCTATAGCCCTAACATGGCTGTAACCTCTGTCTATAGCCCTAACATGTCTCTAACCTCTGTCTATAGCCCTAACATGTCTCTAACCTCTGTCTATAGCCCTAACATGTCTCTAACCTCTGTCTATAGCCCTAATATGTCTCTAACCTCTGTCTATAGCCCTAACATGGCTGTAACCTCTGTCTATAGCCCTAACATGTCTGTAACCTCTGTCTATAGTCCTAACATGTCTCTAACCTCTGTCTATAGCCCTAACATGTCTCTAACCTCTGTCTATAGCCCTAACATGTCTGTAACCTCTGTCTATAGCCCTAATATGTCTCTAACCTCTGTCTATAGCCCTAACATGTCTCTAACCTCTGTCTATAGCCCTAACATGTCTCTAACCTCTGTCTATAGCCCTAACATGTCTCTAACCTCTGTCTATAGCCCTAACATGGCTGTAACCTCTGTCTATAGCCCTAACATGTCTCTAACCTCTGTCTATAGCCCTAACATGTCTCTAACCTCTGTCTATAGCCCTAACATGGCTGTAACCTCTGTCTATAGCCCTAACATGTCTCTAACCTCTGTCTATAGCCCTAACATGGCTGTAACCTCTGTCTATAGCCCTAACATGTCTCTAACCTCTGTCTATAGCCCTAACATGTCTCTAACCTCTGTCTATAGCCCTAACATGGCTGTTACCTCTGTCTATAGCCCTAACATGTCTCTAACCTCTGTCTATAGCCCTAACATGTCTCTAACCTCTGTCTATAGCCCTAACATGTCTCTAACCTCTGTCTATAGCCCTAACATGTCTCTAACCTCTGTCTATAGCCCTAACATGTCTCTAACCTCTGTCTATAGCCCTAACATGTCTCTAACCTCTGTCTATAGCTCTAACATGGCTGTAACCTCTGTCTATAGCCCTAACATGTCTCTAACCTCTGTCTATAGCCCTAACATGTCTCTAACCTCTGTCTATAGCCCTAACATGGCTGTAACCTCTGTCTATAGCCCTAACATGTCTCTAACCTCTGTCTATAGCCCTAACATGTCTCTAACCTCTGTCTATAGCCCTAACATGGCTGTAACCTCTGTCTATAGCCCTAACATGTCTCTAACCTCTGTCTATAGCCCTAACATGTCTCTAACCTCTGTCTATAGCCCTAACATGTCTCTAACCTCTGTCTATAGCCCTAACATGTCTCTAACCTCTGTCTATAGCCCTAACATGGCTGTAACCTCTGTCTATAGCCCTAACATGTCTCTACCCTCTGTCTATAGCCCTAACATGTCTCTAACCTCTGTCTATAGCCCTAACATGTCTCTAACCTCTGTCTATAGCCCTAACATGTCTCTAACCTCTGTCTATAGCCCTAACATGGCTCTAACCTCTGTCTATAGCCCTAACATGTCTCTAACCTCTGTCTATAGCCCTAACATGTCTCTAACCTCTGTCTATAGCCCTAACATGTCTCTAACCTCTGTCTATAGCCCTAACATGTCTCTAACCTCTGTCTATAGCCCTAACATGTCTCTAACCTCTGTCTATAGCCCTAACATGTCTCTAACCTCTGTCTATAGCCCTAACATGGCTGTAACCTCTGTCTATAGCCCTAACATGTCTCTAACCTCTGTCTATAGCCCTAACATGTCTCTAACCTCTGTCTATAGCCCTAACATGTCTCTAAACTCTGTCTATAGCCCTAACATGGCTGTAACCTCTGTCTATAGCCCTAACATGTCTCTAACCTCTGTCTATAGCCCTAACATGTCTCTAACCTCTGTCTATAGCCCTAACATGTCTCTAACCTCTGTCTATAGCCTTAACATGTCTCTAACCTCTGTCTATAGCCCTAACATGTCTCTAACCTCTGTCTATAGCCCTAACATGTCTCTAACCTCTGTCTATAGCCCTAACATGTCTCTAACCTCTGTCTATAGCCCTAACATGTCTCTAACCTCTGTCTATAGCCCTAACATGTCTCTAACCTCTGTCTATAGCCCTAACATGGCTGTAACCACTGTCTATAGCCCTAACATGGCTGTAACCTCTGTCTATAGCCCTAACATGTCTCTAACCTCTGTCTATAGCCCTAACATGTCTCTAACCTCTGTCTATAGCCCTAACATGTCTCTAACCTCTGTCTATAGCCCTAACATGTCTCTAACCTCTGTCTATAGCCCTAACATGTCTCTAACCTCTGTCTATAGCCCTAACATGTCTCTAACCTCTGTCTATAGCCCTAACATGGCTGTAACCTCTGTCTATAGCCCTAACATGTCTCTAACCTCTGTCTATAGCCCTAACATGTCTCTAACCTCTGTCTATAGCCTTAACATGTCTCTAACCTCTGTCTATAGCCCTAACATGGCTGTAACCTCTGTCTATAGCCCTAACATGTCTCTAACCTCTGTCTATAGCCCTAACATGTCTCTAACCTCTGTCTATAGCCCTAACATGGCTGTAACCTCTGTCTATAGCCCTAACATGTCTCTAACCTCTGTCTATAGCCCTAACATGTCTCTAACCTCTGTCTATAGCCCTAACATGGCTGTAACCTCTGTCTATAGCCCTAACATGTCTCTAACCTCTGTCTATAGCCCTAACATGTCTCTAACCTCTGTCTATAACCCTAACATGACTGTAACCTCTGTCTATAGCCCTAACATGGCTGTAACCTCTGTCTATAGCCTTAACATGTCTCTAACCTCTGTCTATAGCCCTAACATGGCTGTAACCTCTGTCTATAGCCCTAACATGTCTCTAACCTCTGTCTATAGCCCTAACATGTCTCTAACCTCTGTCTATAGCCCTAACATGTCTCTAACCTCTGTCTATACCCCTAACATGTCTCTAACCTCTGTCTATAGCCCTAACATGTCTCTAACCTCTGTCTATAGCCCTAACATGTCTCTAACCTCTGTCTATAGCCCTAACATGTCTCTAACCTCTGTCTATAGCCCTAACATGTCTCTAACCTCTGTCTATAGCCCTAACATGTCTCTAACCTCTGTCTATAGCCCTAACATGGCTGTAACCTCTGTCTATAGCCCTAACATGTCTCTAACCTCTGTCTATAGACCTAACATGGCTGTAACCTCTGTCTATAGCCCTAACATGTCTCTAACCTCTGTCTATAGACCTAACATGGCTGTAACCTCTGTCTATAGCCCTAACATGTCTCTAACCTCTGTCTATAGCCCTAACATGTCTCTAACCTCTGTCTATAGCCCTAACATGTCTCTAACCTCTGTCTATAGCCCTAACATGGCTGTAACCTCTGTCTATAGCCCTAACATGTCTCTAACCTCTGTCTATAGCCCTAACATGTCTCTAACCTCTGTCTATAGCCTTAACATGTCTCTAACCTCTGTCTATAGCCCTAACATGTATCTAACCTCTGTCTATAGCCCTAACATGTCTCTAACCTCTGTCTATAGCCCTAACATGTCTCTAACCTCTGTCTATAGCCCTAACATGGCTGTAACCTCTGTCTATAGCCCTAACATGGCTGTAACCTCTGTCTATAGCCCTAACATGTCTCTAACCTCTGTCTATAGCCCTAACATGTCTCTAACCTCTGTCTATAGCCCTAACATGTCTCTAACCTCTGTCTATAGCCCTAACATGTCTCTAACCTCTGTCTATAGCCCTAACATGTCTCTAACCTCTGTCTATAGCCCTAACATGGCTGTAACCTCTGTCTATAGCCCTAACATGTCTCTAACCTCTGTCTATAGCCCTAACATGTCTCTAACCTCTGTCTATAGCCCTAACATGGCTGTAACCTCTGTCTATAGCCCTAACATGTCTCTAACCTCTGTCTATAGCCCTAACATGTCTCTAACCTCTGTCTATAGCCCTAACATGTCTCTAACCTCTGTCTATAGCCCTAACATGTCTCTAACCTCTGTCTATAGCCCTAACATGTCTCTAACCTCTGTCTATAGCCCTAACATGTCTCTAACCTCTGTCTATAGCCCTAACATGTCTCTAACCTCTGTCTATAGCCCTAACATGTCTCTAACCTCTGTCTATAGCCCTAACATGTCTCTAACCTCTGTCTATAGCCCTACCATGACTGTAACCTCTGTCTATAGCCCTAACATGGCTGTAACCTCTGTCTAAAGCCCTAACATGTCTCTAACCTCTGTCTATAGCCCTAACATGTCTCTAACCTCTGTCTACAGCCCTAACATGTCTCTAACCTCTGTCTATAGCCCTACCATGACTGTAACCTCTGTCTATAGCCCTAACATGGCTGTAACCTCTGTCTAAAGCCCTAACATGTCTCTAACCTCTGTCTATAGCCCTAACATGTCTCTAACCTCTGTCTATAGCCCTAACATGTCTGTAACCGCTGTCTATAGCCCTAACATGTCTCTAACCTCTGTCTATAGCCCTAACATGGCTGTAACCTCTGTCTATAGCCCTAACATGTCTCTAACCTCTGTCTATAGCCCTAACATGTCTCTAACCTCTGTCTATAGCCTTAACATGGCTGTAACCTCTGTCTATAGCCCTAACATGTCTCTAACCTCTGTCTATAGCCCTAACATGTCTCTAACCTCTGTCTATAGCCTTAACATGGCTGTAACCTCTGTCTATAGCCCTAACATGTCTCTAACCTCTGTCTATAGCCCTAACATGTCTCTAACCTCTGTCTATAGCCCTAACATGTATCTAACCTCTGTCTATAGCCCTAACATGTCTCTAACCTCTGTCTATAGCCTTAACATGGCTGTAACCTCTGTCTATAGCCCTAACATGTCTCTAACCTCTGTCTATAGCCCTAACATGGCTGTAACCTCTGTCTATAGCCCTAACATGTCTCTAACCTCTGTCTATAGCCCTAACATGTCTCTAACCTCTGTTTATAGCCCTAACATGGCTGTAACCTCTGTCTATAGCCCTAACATGTCTCTAACCTCTGTCTATAGCCCTAACATGTCTCTAACCTCTGTCTATAGCCCTAACATGGCTGTAACCACTGTCTATAGCCCTAACATGGCTGTAACCTCTGTCTATAGCCCTAACATGTCTCTAACCTCTGTCTATAGCCCTAACATGTCTCTAACCTCTGTCTATAGCCCTAACATGTCTCTAACCTCTGTCTATAGCCCTAACATGTCTCTAACCTCTGTCTATAGCCCTAACATGTCTCTAACCTCTGTCTATAGCCCTAACATGTCTCTAACCTCTGTCTATAGCCCTAACATGGCTGTAACCTCTGTCTATAGCCCTAACATGTCTCTAACCTCTGTCTATAGCCCTAACATGTCTCTAACCTCTGTCTATAGCCTTAACATGTCTCTAACCTCTGTCTATAGCCCTAACATGGCTGTAACCTCTGTCTATAGCCCTAACATGTCTCTAACCTCTGTCTATAGCCCTAACATGTCTCTAACCTCTGTCTATAGCCCTAACATGGCTGTAACCTCTGTCTATAGCCCTAACATGTCTCTAACCTCTGTCTATAGCCCTAACATGTCTCTAACCTCTGTCTATAGCCCTAACATGGCTGTAACCTCTGTCTATAGCCCTAACATGTCTCTAACCTCTGTCTATAGCCCTAACATGTCTCTAACCTCTGTCTATAACCCTAACATGACTGTAACCTCTGTCTATAGCCCTAACATGGCTGTAACCTCTGTCTTCTGTCTATAGCCCTAACATGTCTCTAACCTCTGTCTATAGCCCTAACATGTCTGTAACCTCTGTCTATAGCCCTAACATGTCTCTAACCTCTGTCTATAGCCCTAACATGTCTCTAACCTCTGTCTATAGCCCTAACATGTCTCTAACCTCTGTCTATAGCCCCTAACATGTCTCTAACCTCTGTCTATAGCCCTAACATGTCTCTAACCTCTGTCTATAGCCCTAACATGTCTCTAACCTCTGTCTATAGCCCTAACATGTCTCTAACCTCTGTCTATAGCCCTAACATGTCTCTAACCTCTGTCTATAGCCCTAACATGTCTCTAACCTCTGTCTATAGCCCTAACATGTCTCTAACCTCTGTCTATAGCCCTAACATGTCTCTAACCTCTGTCTATAGCCCTAACATGTCTCTAACCTCTGTCTATAGCCCTTAACATGTCTCTAACCTCTGTCTATAGCCCTAACATGTCTCTAACCTCTGTCTATAGCCCTAACATGTCTCTAACCTCTGTCTATAGCCCTACATGTCTCTAACCTCTGTCTATAGCCCTAACATGTCTGTAACCTCTGTCTATAGCCCTAACATGGCTGTAACCTCTGTCTATAGCCCTAACATGACTGTAACCTCTGTCTATAGCCCTAACATGGCTGTAACCTCTGTCTATAGCCCTAACATATCTCTAACCTCTGTCTATAGCCCTAACATGTCTCTAACCTCTGTCTATAGCCCTAACATGTCTCTAACCTCTGTCTATAGCCCTAACATGTCTCTAACCTCTGTCTATAGCCCTAACATGTCTCTAACCTCTGTCTATAGCCCTAACATGGCTGTAACCTCTGTCTATAGCCCTAACATGTCTCTAACCTCTGTCTATAGCCCTAACATGTCTCTAACCTCTGTCTATAGCCCTAACATGGCTGTAACCTCTGTCTATAGCCCTAACATGTCTCTAACTCTGTCTATAGCCCTAACATGTCTCTAACCTCTGTCTATAGCCCTAACATGTCTCTAACCTCTGTCTATAGCCCTAACATGTCTCTAACCTCTGTCTATAGCCCTAACATGTCTCTAACCTCTGTCTATAGCCCTAACATGTCTCTAACCTCTGTCTATCTAGCCCTAAACATGTCTCTAACCTCT
>NW_028160409.1:30000-47418 GCF_964263955.1 Coregonus lavaretus | reverse complement strand
TTGCTGTAATGTAGCCTGGTTCCCAGATCTGTTTTAGCATGATAATGAGTGACAAGGAGTTGGGAAGACAACACAAAGAGATGTGGGACCAACTCTGTGTGGTCCAGGGATAGCCTGTCTCCCTTCCTCCCTCTCCTTATTCCACCCTCCTCCTTCCCTACTCCTCCTCCTCACCCCTTCACTCCTCCTCTTCCTCTCCTCCACCTACTCTCCTCCATCCTCCCCTCCTCTTCCTCCATCCTCCCTCCTCTCCTCCTCCTCCTCCTCCTCCTCCTCCTCCTCCTCCTCTTCCTCCTCCTCCATCCTCCTCTCCTCTCCTCTCCTCTCCTCTCATCTCCTCCTCCTCCATCCTCCCCTCCTCTTCCTCCTCCTCCATCCTCCCCTCCTCCTCCTCTCCTCCTCCTCTCCTCCCCTCCTCCTCCTCCTCCTCCTCCTCCTCCTCCCCTCCTCCTCCTCCTCTCCTCCCCTCCTCCTCCTCCTCTCCTCCTCCTCCTCCTCCTCCTCCTCCTCCTCCTCCTCCTCCATGTTATAAATCTCCAGTAATGACTCCAGGTGACTACTGAAGTCAGACTACGGCCAATAGAGTGCTCCCCGAGGAGGGTGTGTGTTTGTGTGTGTGTGTGTGTGTGTGCATGTGTGTGTGTGTGTGTGTGTGTGTGTGTGTGTGTGTGTGTGTGTGTGGGTGCGTGTGCAAATATGCTTGTGTGCGTGCTTGTTTGTTCATGCGTTTATGTGTGGTAGCTGGATACTGTTTCCTTGTTTCCTACTCCCCACTCTAACTATGTGGGAACACAGAGAGTCAATCTGTCCTCTGGAACACAGAGAGTCAATCTGTCTTCTGGAACACAGAGAGTCAATCTGTCTTCTGGAACACAGAGAGTCAATCTGTCCTCTGGAACACAGAGAGTCAATCTGTCTTCTGGAACACAGAGAGTCAATCTGTCCTCTGGAACACAGAGAGTCAATCTGTCCTCTGGAACACAGAGAGTCAATCTGTCCTCTGGAACACGGAGTGTCAATCTGTCCTCATACTTGAAACCCTACCTCTTTAAGGAATACCTGGAATAGTATAACAGTAATCCTTCTACCCCCCCTCTCCCACCCCCCCATAAAATGTTTTTTTTTTAAGAGTGGTTGTCCCACTGGCTATCCTAAGTTGAATGCACCAATTTGTAAATCGCTCTGGATAAGATCGTCTGCTAAATGATTTAAATGTAAATGTAAGAAACAAGGTTCATGAAATCAATAATTTGCTAGTAACAGATGACATTCATATTCTGACCATCTCTGAAACTCACTTAGATAATACCTTTGATGACACAGTGGTAGCAATACAAGGTTATAACATTTAAAGAAAATATAGAAATGCCAATGGTGGAGGTGTTGCTGTTTAAATTCAGAACCACATTCCTGTGAAGATTAGAGAGGATCTCATGTTAAATACTGTTGAAGTAATATGGCTACAGGTTAATCTGCCTCACCTAAAGCCCATTCTGGTGGGAAGCTGCTATAAACCACCAAGTGCTGACAGTCAGTATCTGGATAACATGTGTGAAATGATTGATAATGTATGTGATATCAATAGAGAGGTCTACTTTCTGGGTGATTTTAAATATTGATTGGCTTTCATCAGGCTGCCCACTCAAGAGAAAGCTTCAAACTGTAACCAGTGCCTGCAACCTGGTTCAGGTTATCGATCAACCTCCCGGGGTAGTTACAAACAGTACAGTAATTAAATAATCAACATGTATTGATCATATCTTTACTAATGCTGCAGAGATTTGTCTGAAAGCAGTATCAAAATCCATTGGACGTAGTGATCACAATATAGTAGCCATATCTAGGAAAACCAAAGTTTCAAAGGCTGGGCCTAATATTGTGTATAAGAGGTCATACAATAAGTTTTGTAGTGATTCCTATGTTGTTGATGTAAAGAATATATGTTGGTCCGTGGTGTGTAATGAGGAGCAAACAGACACTGCACTTGACTCATTTATGAAATTGCTTATTCCATTTACTAATAAGCATGCACCCATTAAGAAAATGACTGTAAAAGCTGTTAAATCCCCGTGGATTGATGAGGAATTGAAAAATTGTATGGTTGAGAGGGATGAGGCAAAAGGAATGGCAAATAAGTCTGGCTGCACAACCGATTGGCAAACGTATTGCAAATTGAGAAATCATGTGACTAAACTGAATAAAAAGAAGAAGAAACTACACTATTAAACAAGATAAATGACATAAATAATGATAGTAAAAAGCTTTGGAGCACCTTAAATGACATTTTGGGGAAAAAGGCAAACTCAGCTCCATCATTCATTGAATCAGATGGCACACACAAAACCATCATCACAAAACTGATATTGCCAACTACTTTAATTATTTTTTCATTGGTAAGATTAGCTAATTTAGGCATGACATGCCAGCAACAATTGCTGACACTACACATCCAAGTATATCTGACCAAATTATGAAAGACAAGCATTGTAATTTTGAATTCCGTAAAGTGAGTGTGGAAGAGGTGAAAAAAGTATTGTTGTCTATCAACAATGACAAGCCACCGGGGTCTGACAACTTGGATGGAAAATTACTGAGGATAATAGCGGACGATATTGCCACTCCTATTTGCCATATTTTTGATTTAAGCCTACTAGAATGTGTGTGCCCCCAGGCTTGGAGGGAAGCAAAAGTCATTCTGCTACCTAAACATAGTAAAGGAAAAAATAGTGTTTGACCAGATACAATGCTATTTTACAGTGAACAAATTGACAACAAACTTTCAGCATGCTTATAGAGAAGGACATTCAACAAGCACAGCACTTACACAAATGACTGATGATTGGCTGAGAGAAATTGATGATAAATAGATTGTGGGGGCTGTTTTGTTAGGCTTCAGTGCGGCTTTTGACATTATCGATCATAGTCTGCTGGTGGAAAAACGTATGTGTTATGGCTTTACACCCCCTGCTATATTGTGGATACAGAGTTACCTGTCTAACAGAACACAGAGGGTGTTCTTTAATGGAAGCCTCTGCAACATAATCCAGGTAGAATCAGGAATTCCCCAGGGCAGCTGTCTAGGCCCATTACTTTTTTCCATCTTTACTAACGACATGCCACTGGCTTTGAGTAAAGCCAGTGTGTCTATGTATGCGGATGACTCAACACTATACATGTCAGCTACTACAGTGACTGAAATGACTGCAACACTTAACAAAGAGTTGCAGTTAGTTTCAGAGTGGGTGGCAAGGAATAAGTTAGTCCTAAATATTTATAAAATTAAAAGCATTTTATTTGTGACAAATCATTCACTAATTCCTAAACCTCAACTAAATCTTGTAATAAATAATTTAGAAATTTAGCAAGTTGAGGTGACTAAACTGCTTTGAGTAACCCTGGATTGTAAACTGTCATGGTCAAAACATGTTGATACAACAGTAGCTAAGATGGGGAGACTTATGTCCATAATAAAGCGCTGCTCTACCTTCTTAACAGCACTATCAACAAGGCAGGTCCTACAGGCCCTAGTTTTGTCACACCTGGACTACTGTTCAGTCGTGTGATCAGGTGCCACAAAAAAGGATTTAGGAAAATTGCAATTGGCTCAGAACAGGGCAGCACGGCTGGCCCTTAGATGTACACAGAGAGCTAATATCTCTCCTGGCTCAAAGTGAAGGAGATTGATTTCATCACTACTTGTGTTTATGAGGGGTGTTGACATGTTGGGTGCACCGAGCTGTCTGTTTGAGCTACTGGTGCACAGCTCGGTCACCCATGCATACCCCACAAGACATGCCACCAGAGGTCTCTTCACAGTCCCCAATTCCAGAACAGACTATGGGAGGCACACAGTACTACATAGAGCCATGACTACATGGAACTCAATTCCACATCAGGTAACTGATTCAAGTAGTAAAATTAGATTTAAAAAACAGATAAAAACACCTTATGGAACAGCGGAGTCTGTGAAGCAACACAAACATAGGCGCAGACACATGCATACACACACACGATAACATACGCACTATACACACACGTACACATGGATTTTGTACTGTAGATATGTGGTAGTGGAGGAGTAGGGGCCTGAGGGCACACAGTGTGTTGTGAAATCTGTGAATGTATTGTAATGTTTTTAAAATTGTATGAACTGTCTTAATTCTGCTGGACCCAAGGAAGAGTAGCTGCTGCCTTGGCAGCAGCTAATGGGGATCCATAATAAATACAAATACAAATACCTGGAGGGTATTGGGTTAATCCTGTTCATCACCTTTAGCATGTTCATGTATTATTTTCTACTTGTTCCTACCATCCTTTCTCAAATATCAGTTGTTTATGACTAGTGATTACTTGTAAAAAATGAAAATAAAGCTAATTGTTAAGATACTTCTGTTGATTCTGGCCCTGTTATGATGTACTGTAGAGGTCTCTAGAATACATGGCTCAGGTATCTGTTGATTAGGTTATGATGTAGAGGTATGAATACATGGCTCAGGTATCTGTTGATTCTGTTATGATGTAGAGGTCTCTAGACTACATGATTCCTCAGAGTATGTATGTTGTGTTGTGTTGTCTTTGTGATCTGTCAGGCTACATCCAGTTATACACACTGGATAAGACTCTAGCCTGGTAATAGATATGTTTGTGCTGTCTTGAGACTCCTATAGATGACTGGGTTATGGTTAGGGTTAATCCTATAGATGAATGGGTTATGGTTAGGGTTAATCCTATAGATGAATGGGTTATGGTTAGGGTTAATCCTATAGATGACTGGGTTATGGTTAGGGTTAATCCTATAGATGAATGGGTTAGGGTTAGGGTTAATCCTATAGATGAATGGGTTATGGTTAGGGTTAATCCTATAGATTAATGGGTTATGGTTAGGGTTAATCCTATAGATGAATGGGTTATAGTTAGGGTTAATCAGTCTTCCTCTGTGTTTTGTTTCTCTATCAGGGTATATTCTGTACTACACCCTGGATAAGAACATGCCTATAGATGACTGGGTTATGGAGAGTATCAATGGAGACCGTCTGACCCACCAGGTGATGGACCTCAACCTGGACACTGTCTACTACTTCAGGATCCAGGCTAAGAACGCCAAGGGAGTGGGCCCCCTCTCAGACCCCATCCAGTTCAGGACTAACAAAGGTACAGGATGACTATCGTTACCTTTATTACATTTACGTTCAGCCTACCTTCTCCCCTCTCACCCTTACATCCAGCTCTGTTAACTACCTTCTCCCCTCTCATCCTTACATCTAGTGCTGTTAGCTACCTTCTCCCCTCTCACCCTTACATCCAGCTCTGTTAACTACCTTCTCCCCTCTCACCCTTACATCCAGCTCTGTTAACTACCTTCTCCCCTCTCATCCTTACATCTAGTGCTGTTAGCTACCTTCTCCCCTCTCACCCTTACATCCAGCTCTGTTAACTACCTTCTCCCCTCTCATCCTTACATCTAGTGCTGTTAGCTACCTTCTCCCCTCTCATCCTTACATCTAGTGCTGTTAGCTACCTTCTCCCCTCTCATTCTTACCTTAACATCCCGTTAGCTACCTTCTCCCCTCTCATTCTTACCTTAACATCCGTTAACTACCTTCTCCCCTCTCATTCTTACCTTAACATCCCGTTAGCTACCTTCTCCCCTCTCATTCTTACCTTAACATCCGTTAGCTACCTTCTCCCTCCCCTCTCATTCTTACCTTAACATCCGTTAACTACCTTCTCCCCTCTCATCCTTACCTTAACATCCGTTAGCTACCTTCTCCCCTCTCGTTCTTACCTTTACATCCGTTAGCTACCTTCTCCCCTCTCATTCTTACCTTAACATCCCGTTAGCTACAGTGAGGGAAAAAAGTATTTGACCCCCTCTCAATCAGAAAGATTTCTGGCTCCCAGGTGTCTTTTATACAGGTAACGAGCTGAGATTAGGAGCACACTCTTAAAGGGAGTGCTCCTAATCTCAGCTTGTTACCTGTATAAAAGACACCTGTCCACAGAAGCAATCAATCAGATTCCAAACTCTCCACCATGGCCAAGACCAAAGAGCTCTCCAAGGATGTCAGGGACAAGATTGTAGACCTACACAAGGCTGGAATGGGCTACAAGACCATCGCCAAGCAGCTTAGTGAGAAGGTGACAACAGTTGGTGCGATTATTCGCAAATGGAAGAAACACAAAATAACTGTCAATCTCCCTCGGCCTGGGGCTCCATGCAAGATCTCACCTCGTGGAGTTGCAATGATCATGAGAACGGTGAGGAATCAGCCCAGAACTACACGGGAGGATCTTGTCAATGATCTCAAGGCAGCTGGGACCATAGTCACCAAGAAAACAATTGGTAACACACTACACCGTGGAGGACTGAAATCCTGCAGCACCCGCAAGGTCCCCCTGCTCAAGAAAGCACATATACAGGCCCGTCTGAAGTTTTCCAATGAACATCTGAATGATTCAGAGGAGAACTGGGTGAAAGTGTTGTGGTCAGATGAGACCAAAATGGAGCTCTTTGCCATCAACTCAACTCGCCATGTTTGGAGGAGGAGGAATGCTGCCTATGACCCCAAGAACACCATCCCCACCGTCAAACATGGAAGTGGAAACATTATGCTTTGGGGGTGCTTTTCTGCTCAAGAAGCAGCACATTAAGGTCCTGTAGTGGCCTAGCCAGTCTCCAGACCTTAATCCCATAGAAAATATGTGGAGGGAGCTGAAGGTTCGAGTTGCCAAACGTCAGGCTTGAAACCTTAATGACTTGGAGAAGATCTGCAAAGAGGAGTGGGACAAAATCCCTCCTGAGATGTGTGCAAACCTGGTGGCCAACTACAAGAAACGTCTGACCTCTGATTGCAAACAAGGGTTTTGCCACCAAGTAATAAGTCATGTTTTGCAGAGGGGTCAAATACTTATTTCCCTCATTAAAATGCAAATCAATTTATAAAATTTTTGACATGCGTTTTTCTTGATTTTTTTGTTGTTATTCTGTCTCTCACTGTTCAAATAAACCTACCATTAAAATGATAGACTGATCAGGTCTTTGTCAGTGGGCAAACGTACAAAATCAGCAGGGGATCAAATACTTTTTTCCCCTCACTGTACCTTCTCCCCTCTCATTATTACCTTATCATCCCTTCCCCTACTTCTCACCATCCTACCCATACATCCAGCCTACCTTCCTTGACTCTCAGACCCCATCCAGTTCAGGACAACCAAAGGTACGGGATAACTAGCTAGCATACTTTCCTCATCTCTCACCCTTACATCCAGCGTCCTTTCTCCCCCCCCCCCCCCCCCCCCCTATATATTTAGACATAGCTTCTTTCTTCTCCCCCATATAATCTCCACCCATTTCACCCAGCCTTCTTTCTTCCACCTTATTTAATGTAACCTAAGGGTTGCAACATGCTAAATATCTGGAAGTCCCTGGTTAGAGGATTTCCTTATTCCCACTTTCTTTCTTTTCCTTAGTTTAATAACTTAATAGTTACTTTAATTTCTTGCATTTCCTTTAAAACTTGTACCAATACAGTAAAATAAAATTATGTTTTTTGGATTCCGCAAACGTATGAATGTTTTATATACACAAAAGCACCTTTTTTAAAACAGACAAACATACATTATATACTACTTTACATTTTAGTCATTTAGCAGACGCTCTTATCCGGAGCGACTTACAGTTAGTGAGTGCATACATTTTTCATACTGCCCCCCCGTGGGAAACGAACTCACATCCCTGGCGTTGCAAGCGCCATGCTCTACCAACTGAGCTACACGGGGACAGGGGACTACTTGCCTAGCATCTCCCCGCTAGGCTAATCCTGCGGGAGATCGTTCATTATTGTGCCGTTTAGCATCTGTTGCTGAATGGGGAGGTCTCGCTGGATCCTCTGGGGCTAGGTTAACACCTCCTGGATCCTCTGGGGCTAGGTTAACACCTCCTGGATCCTCTGGGGCTAGGTTAACACCTCCTGGATCCTCTGGGGCTAGGTTAACACCTCCTGGATCCTCTGGGGCTAGGTAAACACCTCCTGGATCCTCTGGGGCTAGGTTAACACCTCCTGGATCCTCTGGGGCTAGGTTAACACCTCCTGGATCCTCTGGGGCTAGGTTAACACCTCCTGGATCCTCTGGGGCTAGGTTAACACCTCCTGGATCCTCTGGGGCTAGGTTAACACCTCCTGGATCCTCTGGGGCTGGGTTAACACCTCCTGGATCCTCTGGGGCTAGGTTAACACCTCCTGGATCCTCTGGGGCTAGGTTAACACCTCCTGGATCCTCTGGGGCTAGGTTAACACCTCCTGGATCCTCTGGGGCTGGGTTAACACCTCCTGGATCCTCTGGGGCTAGGTTAACACCTCCTGGATCCTCTGGGGCTAGGTTAACACCTCCTGGATCCTCTGGGGCTAGGTTAACACCTCCTGGATCCTCTGGGGCTAGGTTAACACCTCCTGGATCCTCTGGGGCTAGGTTAACACCTCCTGGATCCTCTGGGGCTGGGTTAACATCTCCTGTGCCCGAATTCAAGAGTGCTGATCTAGGAACAGTTTTGCCTATTAGATTTAGATTATTATGAATGGACAATACTTTCTGAAGGCACTGTATGTGGACGGACGGGGGGCACCTGATCCTGGATCAGCACATCCTACTCTGAGACGCTTAATGAATACAGGCCCTGGTCTAAAGCTAGGACCTAAATACTGATGATCAACGAGCTCATACAGCGAGCTCCGAAAGGATTGGAACAGTGACACATTTGTCGTTGTTTTGTCTCTGTAGTCCAGCACTTTGGATTTGACTATGAGGTTAAAGTACTATGAGGTTAAAGTGCAGACTATCAGCTTTCATTGGAGGGTATATTCCTCCATATCGGGTGAGTCGTTTAGAAATTACAGCACTTTTTGTACATAGTCCCCCCATTTTAGGGGACCAAAAGTATTGGGACAAATTCACTTATATGTATATTAAAGTAGTGAAAAGTTTAGTATTTGGTCCCATATTCCTAGCATGTAATGACTACATCAAGCTTGTAACTCTACAACTTTGTTGGATGCATTTGCTGTTTGTTTTGGTTGTGTTTCCATTTTTTAGAGCTTAGATCTAATTGAATGTTTAACGGTTCTGGGATAATAAGAAGCTAACAGCAGAGAGTAGTTTAATGTAGTCTGGGCATAGCAGGGACAGTGGTGTTAGTACTCACTGTGGTCTGGGCATAGCAGGGACAGTGGTGTTTGTACTCACTGTGGTCTGGGCATAGCAGGCACAGTGGTGTTAGTACTCACTGTGGTCTGGGCATAGCAGGGACAGTGGTGTTAGTACTCACGGTGGTCTGGGCATAGCAGGGACAGTGGTGTTAGTACTCACTGTGGTCTGGGCATAGCAGGGACAGTGGTGTTAGTACTCACTGTGGTCTGGGCATAGCAGGGACAGTGGTGTTAGTACTCACTGTGGTCTGGGCATAGCAGGGACAGTGGTGCTACTACTCACTGTGGTCTGGGCATAGCAGGGACAGTGGTGTTAGTACTCACTGTGGTCTGGGCATAGCAGGGACAGTGGTGTTAGTACTCACTGTGGTCTGGGCATAGCAGGGACAGTGGTGTTAGTACTCACGGTGGTCTGGGCATAGCAGGGACAGTGGTGTTAGTACTCACTGTGGTCTGGGCATAGCAGGGACAGTGGTGTTAGTACTCACTGTGGTCTGGGCATAGCAGGGACAGTGGTGTTAGTACTCACTGTGGACTGGGCATAGCAGGGACAGTGGTGTTAGTACTCACTGTGGTCTGGGCATAGCAGGGACAGTGGTGTTAGTACTCACTGTGGTCTGGGCATAGCAGGGACAGTGGTGTTAGTACTCACTGTGGTCTGGGCATAGCAGGGACAGTGGTGTTAGTACTCACTGTGGTCTGGGCATAGCAGGGACAGTGGTGTTAGTACTCACTGTGGTCTGGGCATAGCAGTACTATTGGTTTATTAAACGGGGAGAATGAGAAAGGATGAGTCCCAAATGGCACCCTATATAGTGCACTACTTTTAACCAGGGCTCAGAGAGGGGACAAGTCTCTTGGCTATGTCCCAAATGGAACCGATATAGTGCACTATCTTTAACCAGAACCCTATGGGCCCTGGTCAAAAGTAGTGCACTATTTAGGGGATAGGGTAGTGCACTATATAGGAGATAGGGTGCCATTTGGGATGCAGTGTGAATGTGGACAGAAGCAAACATTGCTCAGGGCGAGGATCCTAATAGTTCCCTGTTGTAGCTCCCTGGGCATCAGTTCAGAGAGCAGGGAGCATCACTGAGATACAGCTGTCTGGGGATCAGTTCAGAGCATCACTCAGATACAGCTATCTGGGGATCAGTTCAGAGAGCAGGGAGCATCACTGAGATACAGCTGTCTGGGGATCAGTTCAGAGAGCAGGGAGCATCACTGAGATACAGCTGTCTGGGGATCAGTTCAGAGAGCAGGGAGCATCACTGAGATACAGCTATCTGGGGATCATTTCAGAGCATCACTGAGATACAGCTGTCTGGGGATCAGTTCAGAGCATCACTGAGATACAGCTGTCTGGGGATCAGTTCAGAGTATCACTGAGATACAGCTGTCTGGGGATCAGTTCAGAGCGTCACTGAGATACAGCTGTCTGGGTATCAGTTCAGAGTATCACTGAGATACAGCTGTCTGGGGATCAGTTCAGAGTATCACTGAGATACAGCTGTCTGGGGATCAGTTCAGAGTATCACTGAGATACAGCTGTCTGGGGATCAGTTCAGAGTATCACTGAGATACAGCTGTCTGGGGATCAGTTCAGAGCATCACTGAGATACAGCTGTCTGGGGATCAGTTCAGAGCATCACTGAGATACAGCTGTCTGGGGATCAGTTCAGAGAGCAGGGAGCATCACTCAGATACATCTGGATTATTCTCTCTCCCTCTCTCAAAAATGATCTAGATCCCCTCTCTCTCCAATCCTCACCACTAAAATGTTATATTTTCTCTCTTTCAGTGGAACACCCAGACAAGATGGCTAACGATCAAGGTAAGCAGCCACATAACATATAACACACAGACACGCATACACAAACAGACACACACACACAGAGACACACACACACACACACACACACATACACGCAGACACACATGTTTCTGTAGCGGGATGACTGTGTGTCTATCAGTTACCATTCATCTTAGTAATTGTACTTCATTCCTTTGGAGACAGAAAAAGTAGGTGTCCAAAAAGGCACCCTATTCCCTATATAGTGCACTACTTTTGACCAGGGCCCGATGGTCTCTCATCAAAAGTAGTGCGCTATATAGGGAATAGAGTACCATTTTGGGATACCTAGATGTGCGAGGAGTTAAAATGGTGTATCCTTACTACTGTCCCTCCGACATCACTTCCTAGCAGGTGAAGGGTAATCTTCAAGGAGCAGGGGAATGAAGGTCAGTTATAGGCCTAGCTGTTTTAATAAAGCATTCCCACCATGAAAAGAAAATTCAAATCTCTCTCTCTTTCTCTTTAATTCGCCCCCTCTCTCAAAAAAAAAAGGCCAAATTAAAAACATGAAACAGACGTGGCAGCGCCTCTCTCACGCTTCCTCTCTTTTTTTTTCTTCATGAATGACTTCTTCCACCGCTGATAATTCCCCTTTAGAAAATCTCAATTGGAAATAGGTTTCTAAATGAACCCTTTGAGTGGTAAATTGTCTTAGCAGCGAAAAAGAAAGGTGAGGGGGAAGAGGAGAGGTGGGGGTGGGGGGACACCTTTGCTATATTTAAAGATAATGGCGGGTGTTGAATGACAAAGAGGCTTGCAGTCATTTCACTGTGGCTGCATCCCCAATGGCACCCTATTCCCTATGTAGTGCACTACTTTTGACCAGAGCCCTGTATAGGGAAAAGGGTACCATTTGGGACGGAGCCACTGTCTTGTCTTCTTGTTGCTACGACACTAATTAGAGTTCCTCTTTAGAGCAGGTTTAATTAAGAGGAGGAGGAGAAGGGTCCTCTCTCTCTCTCACACACACACACACACACACACACACACACACACACACACACACACACACACACACACACACACACACACACACACACACACACACACACACACACACACACACACACACACACACACACACAAAGGGCTCTCACACACACACACACACACACACACACACACACACACAAACACACACACACACACACACACACACACACACACACACACACACACACACACACACATACACACACACACAAAGGGCTCTCACACACACAAAGGGCTCTTACAAAGCTTTTAATTGACGTTTTGTGCAAACATTTATTTTTGAGAGAAAAAAAAAGAGAGATTGAGTTGTAGTCAGCACATGAAGTGGTCACATTGAAGTGTATGATTATTTAGGGACATCTTAATTCTGAAAGATTTAATTACATAAACCATCTGTTTTTTTTACAGATTAAGGTTAATCAGTAAAGTCACGTGTACATGCGAAGGCTGCATCCCATTCAATGGAACCCTATTCCCTATAGAGAGTCCTATGGCCCTGGTCAAGAGTAGTGCACTATATAGAGACTAGGGTGCCAACTGGTACGCAAAAGCATCTTAAGGCTAAGTTCATTATTAGAACCTCGGTTGGAGCGTCATTAAATCTCTTGTTTCCCAAAAATCCATCGTTGCTGACGTTGCACTTGAAAACGCTGGGAACAGCTAAGTGCGCCGTTAGACGGTGCCCTCCCCGCGTCACTTTACACACGAAAGATCTTCGCTAAACACAGAATCAAAATGATTATGTCTCTCTGTGACCGCCGATAACTTCAGAGTTGAATACAAAACACAAAGTTTACAATGTTACAAACAAGCGAAGTAAGGATTAAAAATGAACACCGAGGTGACTGCAATATAAGTTAGCCAGGCCTATATTTGTCTTCATATTTAAATCATATTTAAATCACTCTCATGTTTATCACTTTTTTTTGCCAATAGGCTACTGTAGTAATGTGTAGCCTACAACAAGTGCACAATCCGCAATGATGTGCCAACAACTGTGATTTAGTACAGAATTATAGGCTAAACTGTGGGATTATTTAAGATAGTCTTTGAAGAGGTAGGGGTTCGGATGATGGGCGGGGAATCTGCCGTCTTAGCTTCAGGGGGAAGGCTGGTTCCACCATTGGGGTTCCGGGACAGAGAAGAGCTTGGACTGGGCTGAGCGGGAGCTGTCCTCCCGTAGGGATGGGGAGGGCCGAGAGCCCAGAGGTGGCAGAACGGAGTGCTCGGGTTGGGGGTGTATGGTTTGGAGCATAGCCTGAAAGTAAGGAGGGGCAGTTCCTCTTGCTGCTCCGTAGGAATGTATCATGGTCTTGTAGTGGATGCGAGCTTCGACTGGAAGCCAGTGGCGTGTGCAGAGAATGCTCAGACCTTGACATAGTTAACATGGTCAATGGACTCAGGCGTTGTACTCAACGCACCGCAGCCCTGGTACGTTAACTTACCCTTGACAAACGACAGCATTTAACATTGTGAAGTCCCAACACACATGAAAAACTGAAGACGTTCTGAAGTCCCAACACAAAGGAAAATACAGAGAGAAATAAATATCAAATGTTGGAAGTGGACATTATGTGGGCCAGTACTCAGGGGATGAATTTGTTTCTTGACTAGAGTGAAAGCCCTTGTGGGTCTTGGCGCTAACACACACACACACACACACACACACACACACACACACGCACACACACACACACACTGACAGGTATAAATCTTGTGAAACGGCGCCAGGGGAGGCAGTGGTGGAATCTCGGGCCAGAGGCTGATGGTTGAGGCCATTTCTCTGGCCTCCCCTGGTCCCTCTGGCCTCCCCTGGTCCCTCTAGCCCCGCTGGTCTTCTGATCACCTCGCTAGTTACACCAGAACAGAGATGTTGGCTTTTCCCCTTCTTCACCCCTCCATACCTCCTCTGTCCCCTATCATACCTCCTCTGTCCCCTATCATACCTCCTCTATCCCCTGTCATACCTCCTCTGTCCCCTGTCATACCTCCTCTGTCTCCTGTCATACCTCCTCTGTCCCCTGTCATACCTCCTCTGTCCCCTGTCATACCTCCTCTGTCCCCTGTCATACCTCCTCTGTCTCCAATCATACCTCCTCTGTCCCCTATCATACCTCCTCTGTCTCCTGTCATACCTCCTCTGTCTCCTGTCATACCGCCTCTGTCCCCTATCATACCTCCTCTGTCTCCAATCATACCTCCTCTGTCTCCAATCATACCTCCTCTGTCCCCTGTCATACCTCCTCTGTCCCCTGTCATACCTCCTCTGTCTCCTGTCATACCTCCTCTGTCTCCTGTCATACCGCCTCTGTCTCCAATCATACCTCCTCTGTCTCCAATCATACCTCCTCTGTCCCCTGTCATACCTCCTCTGTCTCCTGTCATACCTCCTCTGTCTCCTGTCATACCGCCTCTGTCCCCTATCATACCTCCTCTGTCTCCAATCATACCTCCTCTGTCCCCTATCATACCTCCTCTGTCTCCTGTCATACCTCCTCTCCTCACAGCTTATAGCATAGCTCCCTGTAGGAACAGACAGACGTTCTGCTGCAGTGGATGTTAGTAATGGGTTGATGGGGGAAAACAGGACGTTCATAGATCAGTGAGATAATTAATCGATTTGAATCTGTGTTATAGTCCCTGTTCTAGGAGGTGTTATAGTCCCTGTTCTAGAATGTGTTAAGAGTCCCTGTTCTAGAATGTGTTATAGTCCCTGTTCTAGAATGTGCTATAGTCCTTGTTCTAGAATGTGTTATAGTCCCTGTTCTAGAATGTATTATAGTCCCTGTTCTAGAATGTGTTATAGTCCCTGTTCTAGAATGTGTTAAGAGTCCCTGTTCTAGAATGTGTTATAGTCCCTGTTCTAGAATGTGTTATAGTCCTTGTTCTAGAATGTGTTATAGTCCCTGTTCTAGAATGTGTTATAGTCCCTGTTCTAGAATGTGTTATAGTCCCTGTTCTAGAATGTGTTAAGAGTCCCTGTTCTAGAATGTGTTATAGTCCCTGTTCTAGAATGTGTTATAGTCCTTGTTCTATAATGTGTTATAGTCCCTGTTCTAGAATGTGTTAAGAGTCCCTGTTCTAGAATGTGTTATAGTCCCTGTTCTAGAATGTGTTAAGAGTCCCTGTTCTAGAATGTGTTAAGAGTCCCTGTTCTAGAGTGTGTTATAGTCCCTGTTCTAGAATGTGTTATAGTCCCTGTTCTAGAATGTGTTATAGTCCCTGTTCTAGAATGTGTTATAGTCCCTGTTCTAGAATGTGTTATAGTCCCTGTTCTAGAATGTGTTATAGTCCCTGTTCTAGAATGTGTTATAGTCCCTGTTCTAGAATGTGTTAAGAGTCCCTGTTCTAGAATGTGTTAAGAGTCCCTGTTCTAGAATGTGTTAAGAGTACCTGTTCTATAATGTGTTATAGTCCCTGTTCTAGAATGTGTTATAGTCCATGTTCTAGAATGTGTTGAGTCCCTGTTCTAGAATGTGTTAAGAGTCCCTGTTCTAGAATGTGTTAAGAGTCCCTGTTCTAGAGTGTGTTAAGAGTCCCTGTTCTAGAGTGTGTTAAGAGTCCCTGTTCTAGAGTGTGTTATAGTCCCTGTTCTAGAATGTGTTAAGAGTCCCTGTTCTAGAATGTGTTAAGAGTCCCTGTTCTAGAATGTGTTAAGAGTCCCTGTTTTAGAATGTGTTAAGAGTCCCTGTTTTAGAATGTGTTATAGTCCCTGTTCTAGAATGTGTTAAGAGTCCCTGTTCTAGAATGTGTTATAGTCCCTGTTCTAGAATGTGTTAGAGTCCCTGTTCTAGAATGTGTTAAGAGTCCCTGTTCTAGAGTGTGTTATAGTCCCTGTTCTAGAATGTGTTATAGTCCCTGTTCTAGAATGTGTTATAGTCCCTGTTCTAGAATGTGTCATAGTCCCTGTTCTAGAATGTGTTATAGTCCCTGTTCTAGAATGTGTTATAGTCCCTGTTCTAGAATGTGTTAAGAGTCCCTGTTCCAGAATGTGTTATAGTCCCTGTTCTAGAATGTGTTATAGTCCCTGTTCTAGAATGTGTTAAGAGTCCCTGTTCTAGAATGTGTTATAGTCCCTGTTCTAGAATGTGTTGAGTCCATGTTCTAGAATGTGTTATAGTCCCTGTTCTAGAATGTGTTATAGTCCCTGTTCTAGAATGTGTTAAGAGTCCCTGTTCTAGAATGTGTTAAGAGTCCCTGTTCTAGAATGTGTTAAGAGTCCCTGTTCTAGAATGTGTTGAGACCCTGTTCTAGAACGTGTTAAGAGTCCTTGTTCTAGAATGTGTTATAGTCCATGTTCTAGAATGTCTTGAGTCCCTGTTCTAGAATGTGTTAAGAGTCCCTGTTCTAGAATGTGTTATAGTCCTTGTTCTATAATGTGTTAAGAGTCCCTGTTCTAGAGTGTGTTAAGAGTCCCTGTTCTAGAGTGTGTTATAGTCCCTGTTCTAGAATGTGTTAAGAGTCCCTGTTCTAGAATGTGTTAAGAGTCCCTGTTCTAGAATGTGTTAAGAGTCCCTGTTTTAGAATGTGCTAAGAGTCCCTGTTTTAGAATGTGTTATAGTCCCTGTTCTAGAATGTGTTAAGAGTCCCTGTTCTAGAATGTGTTATAGTCCCTGTTCTAGAATGTGTTAAGAGTCCCTGTTCTACAATGTGTTAAGAGTCCCTGTTCTAGAGTGTGTTATAGTCCCTGTTCTAGAATGTGTTATAGTCCCTGTTCTAGAATGTGTTATAGTCCATGTTCTAGAATGTGTTATAGTCCCTGTTCTAGAATGTGTTATAGTCCCTGTTCTAGAATCTGTTATAGTCCCTGTTCTAGAATGTGTTGAGTCCCTGTTCTAGAGTGTGTTATAGTCCCTGTTCTAGAATGTGTTATAGTCCCTGTTCTAGAATGTGTTAAGAGTCCCTGTTCTAGAATGTGTTATAGTCCCTGTTCTAGAATGTGTTAAGAGTCCCTGTTCTACAATGTGTTAAGAGTCCCTGTTCTAGAGTGTGTTATAGTCCCTGTTCTAGAATGTGTTGAGTCCCTGTTCTAGAATGTGTTATAGTCCCTGTTCTAGAATGTGTTAAGAGTCCCTGTTCTAGAATGTGTTAAGAGTCCCTGTTCTAGAATGTGTTAAGAGTCCCTGTTCTAGAATGTGTTGAGACCCTGTTCTAGAATGTGTTAAGAGTCCCTGTTCTAGAATGTGTTATAGTCCATGTTCTAGAATGTCTTGAGTCCCTGTTCTAGAATGTGTTGAGTCCTTGTTCTAGAATGTGTTATAGTCCTTGTTCTAGAATGTGTTAAGAGTCCCTGTTCTAGAATGTGTTAAGAGTCCCTGTTCTAGAATGTGTTATAGTCCCTGTTCTAGAATGTGTTATAGTCCCTGT
>NW_028160409.1:0-25000 GCF_964263955.1 Coregonus lavaretus | reverse complement strand
GTGGGGATGTTTTTCCAGTGGCAGGGACTGGGTAACAAAATGTGGAAAAAGTCCAGGGGTCTGAATAATTTATGAATGCACTGCATGTAAGCACAGGAGCTTATCTGTAGCTGCAGCCTTGAAACAATATGTCATTTTTATTTGTATTGTTGCTGTTTTGATTAGTAGGGTACTTTATACAATCCCTAGGGTTTCCCCAATCACTGGGATATAGTGTAGTGGTCCTTCGTAGCTCAGTTGGTAAAGCATGGCAGTTGTAATGCCAGGGTAGTGGGTTTGATTCCTGGGACCACCCATATGTAAAATGTATGCATGCGTGACTGTAGGTTGCTTTGGATAAAAGCGTCTGCTTAATGGCATATATTATTATTATTTTATATATATATATATATATATTAGTGCAAATTCCATCTCATTTACAATTTGCATCCATTTGAGTCTCTCTCTCGTCTCACAGCTGAGTGCCCCCACCAGAGCTACACCACCGTCCAATGGTGTTGTAATATTGTGGATTTAAAACAGCATTCTACGCTATTTCTACACTTTAATGACATGGTACTGTACGTTAATGGGAAGGCTATAGCAGGTCTGGGAACAGATGGTAAAATAAGTTAATGTGAAGGCTATAGCAGGTCTGGGAACAGATGTTAATGTGAAGGCTATAGCAGGTCTGGGAACAGATGTTAATGTGAAGGCTATAGCAGGTCTGGGAACAGATGTTAATGTGAAGGCTATAGCAGGTCTGGGAACAGATGGTAATATTAAGTTAATGTGAAGGCTATAGCAGGTCTGGGAACAGATGTTAATGTGAAGGCTATAGCAGGTCTGGGAACAGATGGTAATATACGTTAATGTGAAGGCTATAGCAGGTCTGGGAACAGATGGTAATATACGTTAATGTGAAGGCTATAGCAGGTCTGGGAACAGATGGTAATATACGTTAATGTGAAGGCTATAGCAGGTCTGGGAACAGATGGTAATATACGTTAATGTGAAGGCTATAGCAGGTCTGGGAACAGATGGTAATATACGTTAATGTGAAGGCTATAGCAGGTCTGGGAACAGATGGTAATATACGTTAATGTGAAGGCTATAGCAGGTCTGGGAACAGATGGTAATATAAGTTAATGTGAAGGCTATAGCAGGTCTGGGAACAGATGTTAATGTGAAGGCTATAGCAGGTCTGGGAACAGATGGTAATATACGTTAATGTGAAGGCTATAGCAGGTCTGGGAACAGATGGTAATATTAAGTTAATGTGAAGGCTATAGCAGGTCTGGGAACAGATGGTAATATACGTTAATGTGAAGGCTATAGCAGGTCTGGGAACAGATGGTAATATACGTTAATGTGAAGGCTATAGCAGGTCTGGGAACAGATGGTAATATACGTTAATGTGAAGGCTACAGCAGGTCTGGGAACAGATGGTAATATAAGTTAATGTGAAGGCTATAGCAGGTCTGGGAACAGATGTTAATGTGAAGGCTATAGCAGGTCTGGGAACAGATGGTAATATTAAGTTAATGTGAAGGCTACAGCAGGTCTGGGAACAGACGGTAATATACGTTAATGTGAAGGCTATAGCAGGTCTGGGAACAGATGTTAATGTGAAGGCTATAGCAGGTCTGGGAACAGATAATATGTGTCCCAAATGGCACACTATTCCCAAACCTTGTAATATACAGCAATGGGAAGAAGGCTCTAGTAGGTCTGAGAGCTATTGACTATTGACTTTACAGTAGGGAGCCGTTTCCAGGTCTGAGAACTATAGACTATTGACTTTACAGTAGGGAGCCGTTTCCAGGTCTGGGAGATATAGACTATTGACTTTACAGTAGGGAGCCGTTTCCAGGTCTGGGAGATATAGACTATTGACTTTACAGTAGGGAGCCGTTTCCAGGTCTGGGAGATATAGACTATTGACTTTACAGTAGGGAGCCGTTTCCAGGTCTGAGAACTATAGACTATTGACTTTACAGTAGGGAGCCGTTTCCAGGTCTGAGAGCTATAGACTATTGACTTTACAGTAGGGAGCCGTTTCCAGGTCTGGGAACTATAGACTATTGACTTTACAGTAGGGAGCCATTTCCCTTAAATTCCTCTCCCTGCCCATATGTGTCTCTTTCGCCAGATGATAGATCTGCACGCAGACACACACACACACACACACACACACACACACACACACACACACACACACACACACACACACACACACACACACACACTACACACTACACACTACACACTACACACTACACACTACACACTGCAGCCTGTGGAGGAAATCTATCTCTTAACTAAGGAGCGCCAGATAATCACAGGCTGCAGGTTTATTAGCAGGAGAAGGGAGAGGCCACATACATTACCCAATACACTACCCAATACACTACCCAATACACGACCCAATACACCACCCAATATAATATCCAATACACTACCAAATACACTACCCAATACACTACCCAATACACTACAAACCCCCACTACCCAATACACGACCAAATACACTACCCAATACACCACCCAATACACTACCCAAACACCACCCAACACACTACCCAATACACTATACCACCCCACTACACCACCACACTATACCACCCCACTACCCAATACACTATACCACCCCACTACCCAAATACAATACACTATACCACCCCACTACCCAATACACTATACCACCCCACTACCAAATACACTACCCAACACACCACCCAAATACACTACACAATACACTATACCACCCCACTACCAAATACACTACCCAATACACTACCAAATACACTACCAAATACACTACCCAATACACTACCCAAATACACTACCCATATACACTTCACACCACATTACACACCCCCACTTCCCAATACACTATCCAATACACTACCAAATACACTACAAACCCCCACTTTCCAATACACGACCAAATACACTACCCCAATACACTACACACCACATTACACAACCCCACTACCCAATACACTATCCAATACACTACCCAATACACTATACCACCCCACTACCCAATACACTATACCACCCCACTATCCAATACACTATACCACCCACTACCCAATACACTACCCAATACACTACCCAAATACACTACCCAAATACACTATACCACCCCACTACCCAATACACTACCCAATACACTACCAAATACACTATACCACCCCACTACCCAATACACTATACCACCCCACTACCCAATACACTATACCACCCCACTACCCAATACACTATACCACCCCACTACCCAATACACTATACCACCCCACTACCCAATACACTATACCACCCCACTACCCAATACACTATACCACCCCACTACCCAATACACTACCCAAATACACTATACCACCCCACTACCCAATACACTACACAATACACTACACCACCACACTACACCACCACCACACTACACCACCACACTATACCACCCCACTACACCACCACACTATACCAACACACTACACCACCCCACTACACCACCACACTATACCACCCCACTACACCACCACACTATACCAACACACTACACCACCCCACTACACCACCACACTACACCACCCCACTACACACCACACTACACCACCCCACTACACACCACACTATACCACCACACTACACCACCCCACTACACCACCACACTACACTACCACACTACACCACCACACTACCACACCACACCAACACACTACACCACCCCACTACACACCACACTACACCACCCCACTACACACCACACCACACTACACCACCCCACTACACACCACACTACACCACCCCACTACACACCACACTATACCACCACACTACACCACCACACTACACCACCACACTACACCACCACACTACCACCACCACACCACACTACACCACCCCACTACACACCACACTATACCACCACACTACACCACCACACTACACACCACACTATACCACCACACTACACCACCTCAAAGGTTTTGAGAATGACACATATACTAATTTTCACAAAGTTTGCTGCCTCAGTTTTAATGATGGCAATTTGCATATACCCCAGAATGTCATGAAGAGATATCAGATGAATTGCAATTAATTGCAAAGTCCCTCTTTGCCATGAAAATGAACTTAATCCTCAAAAAACATTTCCACTGCATTTCAGCCCTGCCACAAAAGGACCAGCTGACGTCATGTCAGTGATTCTCTCGTTAACACAGGTGAGAGTTTTGACGAGGACAAGGCTGGAGATCACTCTGTTATGCTGATTGAGTTAGAATAGCTACTGGAAGCTTTAAAAGGAGGGTGGCGCTTGAAATCATTGTTCTTCCTCTGTTAACCATGGTTACCTGCAAGGAAAAACGTGCCGTCATCATTGCACAAAAAGGGCTTCACAGGCAAGGATATTGCTGCTAGTAAGATTGCATTTAAATCAACCATTTATCGGATCATCAAGAACTTCAAGGAGAGAGGTTAAATTGTTGTGAAGAAGGTGTCAGGGCGCCCAAGAAAGTCCAGGAAGCGCCAGGTCCGTCTCTTAAAGTTTATTCAGCTGCGGGATCAGGGCACCACCAGTGCAGAGCTTGCTCAGGAATGGCAGCAGGCAGGTGTGAGTGCATCTGTACGCACAGTGAGGCAAAGACTTTTGGAGGATGGCCTGGTGTCAAGAAGGGCAGAAAAGAAGCCACTTCTCTCCAGGAAAAACATCAGGGACAGACTGATATTCTGCAAATGGTACAGGGATTGGACTGCTGGGGAATGGGGTAAAGTCATTTTCTCTGATGAATCCCCTTTCCGATTGTTTGGGGCATCCGGAAAACACCTTGTCCGGAGAAGACAAGGTGAGCACTATCATCAGTCCTGTGTCATGCCAACAGTAAAGCATCCTGAGACCATTCATGTGTGGGGCTGCTTCTCAGCCAAGGGAGTGGGCTCACTCACAATTTTTCCTAAGAACACAGCCATGAATAAAGAATGGTACCAACACATCCTCCGAGAGCAACTTCTCCCAACCATCAAATAACAGTTTGGTGACGACCAATGCCTTTTTCAGCATGATGGAGCACCTTGCCATAAGACAAAAGTGATAACTAAGTGGCTCGGGGAACAAAACATCGAATTTTTGGGTCCATGGCCAGGAAACTCCCCAGACCTTAATCCCATTGAGAACTTGTGGTCAATCCTCAAGAGGCGGGTGGACAAACAAAAACACACAAATTCTGACAAACACCAAGCATTGATTATGCAAGAATGGGCTGCCATCAGTCAGGATGTGGCCCAGAAGTTAATTGACAGCATGCCAGGGCGGATTGCAGAGGTCTTGAAAAAGAAGGGTCAACACTGCAAATATTGACTCTTTGCATAAACTTAATGTAATTGTCAATAAAAGCCTTTGACACATGGAATGCTTGTAATTATACTTCAGTATACCATAGTAAAATCTGACAAAAATATCTAAAAACACTGACGCAGCGAACTTTGTGAAGACCAATACTTGTGTCATTCTCAAAACTTTTGACCACGACTGTACACAACCACACTTACACCACCACACCACACTACACCACCACACTACACCACCACACTATACCACCACACTACACCACCTCACCACACTATACCACCACACTACACCACCACACTACACCACCACACATACACACTGTAATCTGTAATCACACCCGAGAGTGTTTGGCAGCACGTCTCCGGGGCTCGGCTCGGTGGAATGACAGCGTGCTCACTGACCCGCCGCAATGCGTGCTGGGATGAATTACAAAGTAGCCGTGTGGCTTCTGTCTGTCCTCCTGATTGGAACAGATGGTTGAGCCATCCGGCCTGTCGCCTTCCAGCATGGTAGAGGTCAGAGTTCACCGATGGAGCACAGACCTCCGTGTAATACCTTGTTCTCCAGGGACACGAGCGTGAGAATGGTACCCTTTTCTCCTTTTGACCATCCAGTCTGCACATACAGTATACTGTCAAAAGAAGTGCTGTCACGATCGTTGAGAGACGGGTCAGACCAAGGTGCAGCGTGGTATGCGAACATGTTTATTAAATCAAAATAAACATTAAACAAAACAAGAAACAACGTAACGTGAAGTCCTGACCAAGCCAACTACAGACATCAGACCTCTCAAGGTCAGGGCGTGACAAGTGCACTATATATATAGGCCGGTGTAGGCCGTCATTGTAAATAAGAATTTGTTCTTAACTGACTTGCCTAGTTAAATGAAGGTAAAATATATATTTTTTAAATATATAGGGAATAAGGGTGCCATTTGGGACCCAGCCACCCACTTCCAACTGTGCCCTAGGTGTGCAGTAAGTGTGCCAGCTGGATGTCAAGGATAGTGACCCTGAGCAGGGGAGGAGTCATCTATCCTGTCCCAGAGACGGGCTGAGACCACAGCCGGGACTGGTCAGGTGTTGTGGGACAGAGAGTCATCTTATTTGTCTGCCTGGGTTCTTTGGTTCTACTAAATATTCTTAGAATGTCCTTAGAATGTTCTAGAATGTATAAATGTTCCTAGATGTTCTACTAAAATGTTCTTAGAGTCTTTTGATCTTGGCTGAGGTCAGAACACTTAATGGATACTCATGGAAATTACACAGACTGGGATGGAGACTCAGAAGTTAGGTTTTGTTACGTTTTGTTACGGTTGTCTTTTGTTAGCCTAGATAGTTATAGGACATTCACTAGTTATAGTTATAGGACAATAATTAGTTATATTTTATATTTGAGTCATTTAGCAGACGCTCTTATCCAGAGCGACTTACAGTAGTAAGTGCATACATTTTCATACTTTGTTTCATACAATCACTAGTTCAGTGCATTCAGAAAGTATTCAGACCCCTTGACTTTTTCCACATTTTTAAAAATATTTCATCATCAATCTACACACAATACCCCATAATAACAAAGCAAAAACAGGTATTCAGACCCTTTGCTATGAGACTCGAAATTGAGCTCAGGTGCATCCTGTTTCCATTGATCATCCTTGAGATGTTTCTACAACTTGATTGGAGTCCACCTGTGGTAAATTCAATTGATTGGACATGATTTGGAAAGGCACACACCTGTCTATATAAGGTCCCACAGTTGACAGTGCATGTCAGAGCAAAAACCAAGCCATGAGGTTGAAGGAATTGTCGTTAGAGCTCCGAGACAGGATTGTGTCGAGGCACAGATCTGGGGATTTCTGCAGCATTGAAGGTCCCCAAGAACACAGTGGCCTCCATCATTCTTAAATTGAAGAAGTTTGGAACCACGAAGACTCTTCCTAGAGCTGGCCGCCCAGCCAAACTGAGAAATCGGGGGAGAAGGGCCTTGGTCAGAGAGGTAACCAAGAACCTGATGGTCACTCTGACAGAGCTCCAGAGTTCCTCTGTGGAGATGGGAGAACATTCCAGAAGGACAACCATCTCTGCAGCACTCCACCAATCAGACCTTTATGGTAGAGTGGCCAGACGGAAGCCACTCCTCAGTAAAAGGCGCATGACAGCCCGCTTGGAGTTTGCCTAAAGGCACCTAAAGGACTCTCAGACCATGAGAAACAAGATTCTCTGGTCTGATCAAACCAAGATTGAACTCTTTGGCCTGAATGCAAAGCATCACGTCTGGAGGAAACCTGGCACCATCCCTACGGTGAAGCATGGTGGTGGGAGCGTCATGCTGTGGGGTTGTTTTTCAGCGGCAAGGACTGAGTGACTCGTCAGGATCGAGGGAAAGATGAACGGAGCAAAGTACAGAGAGATCCTTGATGAAAACCTGCTCCAGAGCGCTCAGGACCTCCGACTGGGGGCGAAGGTTCACCTTCCAACAGGACAATGACCCTAAGCACACAGCCAAGACAACGCAGGAGTGGCTTCGGGACAAGTCTCTGAATGTCTTTGAGTGGCCCAGCCAGAGCCCGGACTTGAACCCGATCGAACATCTCTGGAGAGACCTGAAAATAGCTGTGCAGCGATGCTCCCCATCCAACCTGACAGAGCTTGAGAGGATCTGCAGAGAAGAATGGGAGAAACTCCCCAAATACAGGTGTGCCAAGCTTGTAGTGTCATACCCAAGAAGACTCAAGGCTGTAATCACTGCCAAAGGTGCTTCAACAAAGTACTGTGTAAAGGGTCTGAATACTTATGTAAATGTGATATTTAAGTTTTTTTTTATTTTAATACATTTGCAGAAATGTCTAAAAACCTGTTTTTGCTTTGTCATTATAGGGCATTGTGTATAGATTGATGAGGGGAAAAAAACAATTCAATCCAATTTAGAATAAGGCTGTATGTAACGTAACAAAATTTTGAAAAAGTCAAGGGGTCTGAATACTTTCCGAACGCACTGTAGTTACAGGACAATCCTACTGCCTGCCCCACTCTAAGAAGTAGTGTTTTAATTCAGATATTAGGATTATGTTTTGTTTGCCTTGTTGTGTTTTAGTTTTGAATCATTAGCCTACTTAGTTTTATAAAACAATCCAACAAGTCTTCCCCATTCATAGAAGATTTTGTAAGAAAGATGAAAGATTCTATCTATGTTTTTTTCTTCTTCTCCAAACCCAGTCTGAAAGGTACACGAGTGTCATCTGGGCATCTTTTCACCTGAAAATGGTGCAATTCCATTTTGTCTGATGCTTCCGCTGGAATAAATTGTATTGTTGAGACGGCTAGACCAGATCATTATGTAGGAGAAAGATTACTGTTGTACATGACAGACTGGGAGGAAAAGTCACTTTCGGGGCACCACCACGACTCCAGGCTGTATTCTGTGTGAGGAGCTGAGGAGATGGTGGGCATAGCCTGAGGATGTACGAGACGTGGTTGTTTTGGCCAGCCACTCTTATTAGCCCCGAGGGAACGTAGTCTACAGTCCACACTATATATATATCTGTGTCCCAAATGGCACCCTCTTCCCTACATTGTGCACCATATGGGATCCGATCAAAGTAGTGCACTGTGTAGGGAATAGGGTGCCATTTGAGACAGGAGGTGAGTTGGCTGCTGTATAAAAGCTTGGTAATGGAGTTCAGGTGGAGTTAAAGGCGTCAGTATCTGTCATTTCTTTGAGACGTTGTCGGGCGGTGAAAAGGAGCGAAGGGACAGGTTGAATTGATGACACTCTCCATCACCCATTACTGTGACCTTGGAGGGAGTAGCGTGGAGAAGCCGTGGAGAAGCAGGCGTGTGTGTGTGTGTGTGTGTGTGTGTGTGTGTGTGTGTGTGTGTGTGTGTGTGTGTGTGTGTGTGTGTGTGTGTGTGTGTGTGTGTGTGTAGCATGGAGGCACCACAGTGAATCAATCCTTTAACCTTTCCCCATGAACATGAGGAGAGAGAAAACACAACACTCAGAGGGATCACACACACACACACACATCACGATACACACACATCAAAATACACACACACACACACACATCACAACAGACACACACACACACACATCACAACACACACACACACATCACGATACACACACGACAATACACACACACACACATCACAACACACACACATCACAATACACACACATCACAATATACACACACATCACAATACACACACATCACAATACACACACACATCACAATACACACACAAACACTAACACACTGCACCACATCACACAGCCATTGAAATGTGCATAGCTCTCTCAATTTGTCTTGTTGCGTTGCGCTTGCTATTTTCCTCAGGCCGTTTGGAACGCACACACACACACACACACACACACGAACGGTTGAACGGCTGGTGCAATCCAATACCACCTATCAGCAGTCTGTCTGTTCAGCGGCACCATAAATTAACTCATTAATTCAGAGTGTAGGGCAGGCTGGTACGGGGCCAGGGAAGCAGGGAGGGCCTCTTCTTCTCTGTGAACGATACTGCACCGACCTTGCTCTGAATGGTGGGAAATAAGGTTGTGGCTGAAATGGCACCCTATTCCCTATGGGCCATAGAGAAAAAAGTAGTGCACTTTAAATATAGTTAATAGGGTGCCGTTTCGGACTAACCCTGAGACAAGCCAGCTGGAGAATGCCAACTTCCCTTTATGTAGCGTACTGGAGAATGCCAACTGCCCTGTATGTAGCATACTGGAGAATGCCAACTGCCCTGTATGTAGCGTACTGGAGAATGCCAACTGCCCTGTATGTAGCATACTGGAGAATACCAACTGCCCTGTACGTAGCATACTGGAGAATGCCAACTTCCCTGTATGTAGCATACTGGAGAATGCCAACTGCCCTGTATGTAGCATACTGGAGAATGCCAACTGCCCTGTATGTAGCGTACTGGAGAATGCCAACTGCCCTGTATGTAGCATACTGGAGAATGCCAACTGCCCTGTATGTAGCATACTGGAGAATACCAACTGCCCTGTACGTAGCATACTGGAGAATGCCAACTTCCCTGTATGTAGCATACTGGAGAATGCCAACTGCCCTGTATGTAGCATACTGGAGAATGCCAACTGCCCTGTATGTAGCGTACTGGAGAATGCCAACTGCCCTGTATGTAGCATACTGGAGAATGCCAACTGCCCTGTATGTAGCGTACTGGAGAATGCCAACTGCCCTGTATGTAGCATACTGGAGAATGCCAACTGCCCTGTACGTAGCATACTGGAGAATGCCAACTGCCCTGTATGTAGCATACTGGAGAATGCCAACTGCCCTGTACGTAGCATACTGGAGAATACCAACTGCCCTGTATGTAGCGTACTGGAGAATGCCAACTGCCCTGTATGTAGCATACTGGAGAATGCCAACTGCCCTGTACGTAGCATACTGGAGAATGCCAACTGCCCTGTATGTAGCATACTGGAGAATGCCAACTGCCCTGTACGTAGCATACTGGAGAATACCAACTGCCCTGTATGTAGCGTACTGGAGAATGCCAACTGCCCTGTACGTAGCATACTGGAGAATGTCAACTGCCCTGTATGTAGCGTACTGGAGAATGCCAACTGCCCTGTACGTAGCATACTGGAGAATGCCAACTGCCCTGTACGTAGCATACTGGAGAATGCCAACTGCCCTGTATGTAGCATACTGGAGAATGCCAACTTCCCTGTACGTAGCATACTGGAGAATGTCAACTGCCCTGTATGTAGCATACTGGAGAATGCCAACTGCCCTGTATGTAGCATACTGGAGAATGCCAACTGCCCTGTATGTAGCATACTGGAGAATGCCAACTTCCCTGTACGTAGCATACTGGAGAATGTCAACTGCCCTGTATGTAGCATACTGGAGAATGCCAACTGCCCTGTATGTTGCATACTGGAGAATGCCAACTGCCCTGTATGTAGCATACTGGAGAATGCCAACTGCCCTGTATGTAGCATACTGGAGAATGCCAACTGCCCTGTATGTAGCATACTGGAGAATGCCAACTGCCCTGTACGTAGCATACTGGAGAATGCCAACTGCCCTGTATGTAGCATACTGGAGAATGCCAACTTCCCTGTACGTAGCGTACTGGAGAATGCCAACTGCCCTGTGCGTAGCATACTGGAGAATGCCAACTGCCCTGTACGTAGCATACTGGAGAATGCCAACTGCCCTGTATGTAGCATACTGGAGAATGCCAACTGCCCTGTACGTAGCATACTGGAGAATGCCAACTGCCCTGTATGTAGCGTACTGGAGAATGCCAACTGCCCTGTATGTAGCATACTGGAGAATGCCAACTGCCCTGTACGTAGCATACTGGAGAATGCCAACTGCCCTGTATGTAGCATACTGGAGAATGCCAACTGCCCTGTACGTAGCATACTGGAGAATGCCAACTGCCCTGTATGTAGCATACTGGAGAATGCCAACTGCCCTGTATGTAGCATACTGGAGAATGCCAACTGCCCTGTACGTAGCATACTGGAGAATGCCAACTGCCCTGTATGTAGCATACTGGAGAATGCCAACTGCCCTGTACGTAGCATACTGGAGAATACCAACTGCCCTGTATGTAGCGTACTGGAGAATGCCAACTGCCCTGTATGTAGCATACTGGAGAATGCCAACTGCCCTGTACGTAGCATACTGGAGAATGCCAACTGCCCTGTATGTAGCATACTGGAGAATGCCAACTGCCCTGTACGTAGCATACTGGAGAATACCAACTGCCCTGTATGTAGCGTACTGGAGAATGCCAACTGCCCTGTACGTAGCATACTGGAGAATGTCAACTGCCCTGTATGTAGCGTACTGGAGAATGCCAACTGCCCTGTACGTAGCATACTGGAGAATGCCAACTGCCCTGTACGTAGCATACTGGAGAATGCCAACTGCCCTGTATGTAGCATACTGGAGAATGCCAACTTCCCTGTACGTAGCATACTGGAGAATGTCAACTGCCCTGTATGTGGCATACTGGAGAATGCCAACTGCCCTGTATGTAGCATACTGGAGAATGCCAACTGCCCTGTATGTAGCATACTGGAGAATGCCAACTTCCCTGTACGTAGCATACTGGAGAATGTCAACTGCCCTGTATGTAGCATACTGGAGAATGCCAACTGCCCTGTATGTTGCATACTGGAGAATGCCAACTGCCCTGTATGTAGCATACTGGAGAATGCCAACTGCCCTGTATGTAGCATACTGGAGAATGCCAACTGCCCTGTATGTAGCATACTGGAGAATGCCAACTGCCCTGTACGTAGCATACTGGAGAATGCCAACTGCCCTGTATGTAGCATACTGGAGAATGCCAACTTCCCTGTACGTAGCGTACTGGAGAATGCCAACTGCCCTGTGCGTAGCGTACTGGAGAATGCCAACTGCCCTGTACGTAGCATACTGGAGAATGCCAACTGCCCTGTATGTAGCATACTGGAGAATGCCAACTGCCCTGTACGTAGCATACTGGAGAATGCCAACTGCCCTGTATGTAGCATACTGGAGAATGCGAACTTCCCTGTACGTAGCGTACTGGAGAATGCCAACTGCCCTGTACGTAGCATACTGGAGAATGTCAACTGCCCTGTATGTAGCGTACTGGAGAATGCCAACTGCCCTGTACGTAGCATACTGGAGAATGCCAACTGCCCTGTACGTAGCATACTGGAGAATGCCAACTGCCCTGTATGTAGCATACTGGAGAATGCCAACTTCCCTGTACGTAGCGTACTGGAGAATGCCAACTGCCCTGTGCGTAGCGTACTGGAGAATGCCAACTGCCCTGTACGTAGCATACTGGAGAATGCCAACTGCCCTGTATGTAGCATACTGGAGAATGCCAACTGCCCTGTACGTAGCATACTGGAGAATACCAACTGCCCTGTATGTAGCGTACTGGAGAATGCCAACTGCCCTGTATGTAGCATACTGGAGAATGCCAACTGCCCTGTACGTAGCATACTGGAGAATGCCAACTGCCCTGTATGTAGCATACTGGAGAATGCCAACTGCCCTGTACGTAGCATACTGGAGAATACCAACTGCCCTGTATGTAGCGTACTGGAGAATGCCAACTGCCCTGTACGTAGCATACTGGAGAATGTCAACTGCCCTGTATGTAGCGTACTGGAGAATGCCAACTGCCCTGTACGTAGCATACTGGAGAATGCCAACTGCCCTGTACGTAGCATACTGGAGAATGCCAACTGCCCTGTATGTAGCATACTGGAGAATGCCAACTTCCCTGTACGTAGCGTACTGGAGAATGCCAACTGCCCTGTGCGTAGCGTACTGGAGAATGCCAACTGCCCTGTATGTAGCATACTGGAGAATGCCAACTGCCCTGTATGTAGCATACTGGAGAATGCCAACTTCCCTGTACGTAGCATACTGGAGAATGTCAACTGCCCTGTATGTAGCATACTGGAGAATGCCAACTGCCCTGTATGTAGCATACTGGAGAATGCCAACTGCCCTGTATGTAGCATACTGGAGAATGCCAACTTCCCTGTACGTAGCATACTGGAGAATGTCAACTGCCCTGTATGTAGCATACTGGAGAATGCCAACTGCCCTGTATGTTGCATACTGGAGAATGCCAACTGCCCTGTATGTAGCATACTGGAGAATGCCAACTGCCCTGTATGTAGCATACTGGAGAATGCCAACTGCCCTGTATGTAGCATACTGGAGAATGCCAACTGCCCTGTATGTAGCATACTGGAGAATGCCAACTGCCCTGTATGTAGCATACTGGAGAATGCCAACTTCCCTGTACGTAGCGTACTGGAGAATGCCAACTGCCCTGTGCGTAGCGTACTGGAGAATGCCAACTGCCCTGTACGTAGCATACTGGAGAATGCCAACTGCCCTGTATGTAGCATACTGGAGAATGCCAACTGCCCTGTACGTAGCATACTGGAGAATGCCAACTGCCCTGTATGTAGCATACTGGAGAATGCGAACTTCCCTGTACGTAGCGTACTGGAGAATGCCAACTGCCCTGTACGTAGCATACTGGAGAATGCCAACATCCCTGTATGTAGCATACTGGAGAATACCAACTTCCCTGTATGTAGCATACTGGAGAATGACAACTGCACTGTACGTAGCATACTGGAGAATGCCAACTGCCCTGTACGTAGCATACTGGAGAATGCCAACTGCCCTGTGCGTAGCATACTGGAGAATGCCAACTGCCCTGTACGTAGCATACTGGAGAATGCCAACTGCCCTGTATGTAGCATACTGGAGAATGCCAACTGCCCTGTACGTAGCATACTGGAGAATGCCAACTGCCCTGTACGTAGCATACTGGAGAATGCCAACTGCCCTGTATGTAGCATACTGGAGAATGCCAACTTCCCTGTACGTAGCATACTGGTGAATGTCAACTGCCCTGTATGTAGCATACTGGAGAATGCCAACTGCCCTGTATGTAGCATACTGGAGAATGCCAACTGCCCTGTATGTAGCATACTGGAGAATGCCAACTTCCCTGTACGTAGCATACTGGAGAATGTCAACTGCCCTGTATGTAGCATACTGGAGAATGCCAACTGCCCTGTATGTTGCATACTGGAGAATGCCAACTGCCCTGTATGTAGCATACTGGAGAATGCCAACTGCCCTGTATGTAGCATACTGGAGAATGCCAACTGCCCTGTATGTAGCATACTGGAGAATGCCAACTGCCCTGTACGTAACATACTGGAGAATGCCAACTGCCCTGTATGTAGCATACTGGAGAATGCCAACTTCCCTGTACGTAGCGTACTGGAGAATGCCAACTGCCCTGTGCGTAG
Source organism: Coregonus lavaretus (assembly GCF_964263955.1). Classification (NCBI taxonomy): domain Eukaryota; kingdom Metazoa; phylum Chordata; class Actinopteri; order Salmoniformes; family Salmonidae; genus Coregonus; species Coregonus lavaretus. The sequence goes on along the minus strand of NW_028160409.1, from coordinate 9,816 downwards.
CATACTGGAGAATGCCAACTGCCCTGTACGTAGCATACTGGAGAATGCCAACTGCCCTGTATGTAGCATACTGGAGAATGCCAACTGCCCTGTACGTAGCATACTGGAGAATGCCAACTGCCCTGTATGTAGCGTACTGGAGAATGCCAACTGCCCTGTATGTAGCATACTGGAGAATGCCAACTGCCCTGTACGTAGCATACTGGAGAATGCCAACTGCCCTGTATGTAGCATACTGGAGAATGCCAACTGCCCTGTACGTAGCATACTGGAGAATGCCAACTGCCCTGTATGTAGCATACTGGAGAATGCCAACTGCCCTGTATGTAGCATACTGGAGAATGCCAACTGCCCTGTACGTAGCATACTGGAGAATGCCAACTGCCCTGTATGTAGCATACTGGAGAATGCCAACTGCCCTGTACGTAGCATACTGGAGAATACCAACTGCCCTGTATGTAGCGTACTGGAGAATGCCAACTGCCCTGTATGTAGCATACTGGAGAATGCCAACTGCCCTGTACGTAGCATACTGGAGAATGCCAACTGCCCTGTATGTAGCATACTGGAGAATGCCAACTGCCCTGTACGTAGCATACTGGAGAATACCAACTGCCCTGTATGTAGCGTACTGGAGAATGCCAACTGCCCTGTACGTAGCATACTGGAGAATGTCAACTGCCCTGTATGTAGCGTACTGGAGAATGCCAACTGCCCTGTACGTAGCATACTGGAGAATGCCAACTGCCCTGTATGTAGCATACTGGAGAATGCCAACTGCCCTGTATGTAGCATACTGGAGAATGCCAACTTCCCTGTACGTAGCATACTGGAGAATGTCAACTGCCCTGTATGTGGCATACTGGAGAATGCCAACTGCCCTGTATGTAGCATACTGGAGAATGCCAACTGCCCTGTATGTAGCATACTGGAGAATGTCAACTGCCCTGTATGTAGCATACTGGAGAATGCCAACTGCCCTGTATGTTGCATACTGGAGAATGCCAACTGCCCTGTATGTAGCATACTGGAGAATGCCAACTGCCCTGTATGTAGCATACTGGAGAATGCCAACTGCCCTGTATGTAGCATACTGGAGAATGCCAACTGCCCTGTACGTAGCATACTGGAGAATGCCAACTGCCCTGTATGTAGCATACTGGAGAATGCCAACTTCCCTGTACGTAGCGTACTGGAGAATGCCAACTGCCCTGTGCGTAGCATACTGGAGAATGCCAACTGCCCTGTACGTAGCATACTGGAGAATGCCAACTGCCCTGTATGTAGCATACTGGAGAATGCCAACTGCCCTGTACGTAGCATACTGGAGAATGCCAACTGCCCTGTATGTAGCATACTGGAGAATGCGAACTTCCCTGTACGTAGCGTACTGGAGAATGCCAACTGCCCTGTACGTAGCATACTGGAGAATGCCAACATCCCTGTATGTAGCATACTGGAGAATACCAACTTCCCTGTATGTAGCATACTGGAGAATGACAACTGCACTGTACGTAGCATACTGGAGAATGCCAACTGCCCTGTACGTAGCATACTGGAGAATGCCAACTGCCCTGTGCGTAGCATACTGGAGAATGCCAACTTCCCTGTATGTAGCATACTGGAGAATACCAACTTCCCAGTTTGGAATCGGATGCGTCATTTCAACCAACACTAGTACTTTACCATTAGCATTAATATTATAGCAACACTAGCATTATTACATTAGCATTAGCATTTTACGATTAGCATTACCATCTTACCATTAGCATTAGCATTAACATTAGCAACTTACTATTAGCATTAGCATTAACATTAGTATAATACTATTAGCATTAGCATTAACGTTAGCATTATACCATTAGCTTTAACAATAGGGACGAATATGTTTGGCGACAAATATGTAGTGAGGGCCAGCCAACAAGAGCGTACAGGTCACCAGATTTTGCAGCTCTTTCAGAACATCAGCTGTCTGAATTTGTGTGAAGGAGAAGCGGGGGTGGCATGGGCAAGTTGCAGCGGAGGGTTCAGAGCTGGTGTCCGGGGTAGTGGTAGCCAGGTGGAAAGCATGGCCAGCCGTAGCAAAATGCTTGTTGAAATTCTCGATTATTGTAGATTTATCGGTGGTGATAGTGTTTCCTAGCCTCAATGCAGTGGGCAGCTGGGAGGAGGTGCTCTTATTCTCCATGGACTTTACAGTGTCCCAAAACTTTTTGGAGTTAGTGCTACAGGATGCAAATTTCTGTTTGAAAAAGCTAGCCTTTGGATGTTTTTGTGCTGGTCAAGGGCAGTCAAGTCTGAGGAGAACCAGGGGCTATATCTGTTCTTAGTTCTGTATTTTTTGAATGGGGCATGTTTAATTAAGATTGAGAGGAAATTCCTTTTAAAGAACAACCAGGCATCCTCTACTGAGGGAATGAGATTGATATCCATCCAGGATACCTGGGCCAGGTCAATTAGGAAGTGTTTTAGGGAGCGTTTGACAGTGATGAGGGGTGGTCGTTTGACCGCGGACCCGTTACGGACGCAGGCAATAAGGCAGTGATCGCTGAGATCCTGGTTGAAGACAGCGGAGGTGTATTTAGAGGGTAAGTTAGTCAGGATGATATCTATGAGGGTACCCATGTTTACGGATTTAGGGTTGTACCTGGTAGGTTCGTTGATAATTTGTGTGAGATTGAGGGCATCTAGTTTGGATTGTAGGATGGCCGGGGTGTTAAGCATATCCCAATTTAGGTCACCAAGCAGTACGAACTATGAGGATAAATGGGGGGCAATCAATTCACATATGGTGTCCAGGGCACAGCTAGGGGCTGAGGGGGGTCTGTAGCAAGCGGCAACAGTGAGAGACTTATTTCTGGAAAGGTGGATTTTTATAAGTAGAAGCTCAAACTGTTTGGGCACAGACCTGGATAGTATGATAGAGCTCTGCAGGCTATCTCTACAGTAGATTGCAACTCCACCCCCTTTGGCAGTTCTATCTAGACGGAAAATGTTGTAGTTGGGGATGGAAATTTCAGAATTTTTGGTGGCCTTCCTAAGCCAGGATTCAGACACTGCCAGAACATCAGGGTTGGCGGAGTGTGCTAACGCAGTGAATAACTCAAACTTAGGAAGGAGGCTTCTGATGTTAACGTGCAGAAAACCAAGGCTTTTACGGTTACAGAAGTCAACAAATGATAGCTCCTGGGGAGTAGGAGTGATACTGGGGGCTGCAGGGGCTGGGTTAGCCTCTAAATCACCAGAGGAACAGAGGAGGACTAGAATAAGGATACGGCTAAAGGCTTTAAGAACTGGTCTTCTAGTGCGTTGGGTACAGAGAATAAAGGGGGCAGATTTCCGGGCGTTGTAGAAAAGATTCAGGGCATTATGTACAAAAAAGGATATGGAAGGATATGAGTACAGTTGAGGTAAACCTAAGCGTTGGGTAACAGTGAAAGAGATAGCATCACTGAAAGCACCGATTGAGCCGGTCTCTGTGTGTATGGGGGGTGGAACAAAGGAACTATTTGAGGCAGTTTGAGAGGGACTTGGGTTCTACAGTAAAATTGTATAATAAGAACTAACTGGAACAGCAGTAGGCAAGGCATATTGACATGTGAGAGAGGCATAAAGCAATCACAGGCGTTATTAGAGAGAGCTAAGACCACAACTGGTAATGGCGATAAAGTTTGGGCTGAGGCTAAACAGATAAACAGGACAGGGTACCGTGTAATGGAACAGTCCAGCAGGCATCAGCTGTACAGCTGAGTGATCATAAGGTCCAGTGAACAGCAATATGTGAGTCCGAGAGCAGGAAGCACGGCTGTTTGCGTGCGCTAGCGGGCCGGGGCTAGCAGATGGATCTTTGTGGTCGTCGCAACGGGAAGCCTGTTGAAACCACAGACGATTACGTCGGCAGACCAGTCATGATGGATCGGCAGGGCTCCGTGTCGACTCTAGGAGGTCCCGTCCGGTTGACAGAGAGGTAGATAGCCGGGAGATGTGCCTGACTCAAGGCTAGCTCAAGGCTGATTAGCCAACAACAACGTTCATTTGGTTGCAGCTAGCTAGTTGCAATGATCCTGTGCTAAAGGTCCAGTGATTCAGTGATTCCGGCAGAAAATCCGATGTTCTGGGTGAAAACCGCTAACGGTGGCCAATAGCAAGTAGCTAGTTAGCTAGTTAGCTGGCTGGCTAGTTTCAACTGGAGATAAAGGTGAGTAAATAAGAGAATCCGTTCCACATTGAGTGAGGCGGGTTGCAGGAAAGTATATTTAGTAGAAGGATGAAAATAATAAAAGTGTTATAGGGAAATATATACGTAAAATACAAAAAAATACAACAAAACAGGCTATTTACATGGACACACAAGAGAACACGACCGCTCTGCTACGCCATCTTGGATTTATACAATAATATAAAACATATATATATATACTGTATATGTTTTATTGTCAGATACGCCGAATAGGTGTAGGGAAATGTGTTGTTTTACAGGGTCATCCGTTGTAGTACGGCGCCCCTGGAGCAAATTAAGTACCTTGCTCAAGGATACATCGACAGATTTTAGCATTAGCTTTAACATTACCATCTTTGACACATAGTTCATTATACTATTAGCAATACCATTAGCATACCCTCGTCCACAGACACAGGCTACAGGGTGCATTAGATAGCATCCACTAGCTATTGCCAAGCCATTCACATTGCATCCTCTCTCTCTCTCTCTCTGTAGAGGAACACACTTAAAGGGGGGAATCTGGGATTCAAACAACAACAAAGGAGTCACCCCAACACTTATTGTTAGTCATTACTTTAAAAGTCCAAAAATTGATGTACCAAACAAGAAATCCCAGATTTCCCCTTTAACTAGGTACAGTAGCTATGTTGAAGTGTGTTTCTCTCTAGAGAGGCAAGGGGGGGTCCATTGTTGTGAATGAGTGGAAATAGTGTTGCCATAGAGAACAGAGTGGTCGTAACCTATTAGGTTGTTCCTTGATCATAATACAGTGTGTTCTTGGGGATCGTCAGCTGTTCAAAGCTCAGGACCAGAGAAAACGGAGCAGCCTTTCATCACAGGGCCAACATGTATTTAGAGAAAGAGAGATGTAGAAAGGAATTGATTGGGGAGGAAGGGAATGCCAATTTCTCCAGTGGGTTGTGTTGGAAACTCGTTGGACAGTCTTTTAGTTAAGGGTAATATAATTACCCAGTTGTGCAATTATAAGCTCTGTACCTCATTAAAGGGACACTATGGGAGCAGCATATGAGATGAATGACTTATGTATTTATGTTTTCATTTCGAGAGGGCAGTTACTCATTGTGTCAAATGTATTTTATTATTAAATAAAACGTTGTCATTAGAATATAAAATGTTCTATGCTCTTGTCTGAAGTTCCTATTTCCTGTCCCTGTTGCATTACAGACATTGGTCAGATGTTCCTATTTCCTATCCCTGTTGCATTTCAGACATTGGTCAGATATTCCTATTTCCTGTCCCTGTTGTATTTCAGACATTGGTCAGATATTCCTATTTCCTGTCCCTGTTGTATTTCAGACATTGGTCAGATGTTCCTATTTCTTGTCCCTGTTGTATTTCAGACATTGGTCAGATATTCCTATTTCCTGTCCCTGTTGTATTTCAGACATTGGTCAGATGCGTCCTCCCCACGGCAGTGTGACGCCCCAGAAGAACAGCAACCTCCTGGTCATCATCGTGGTCTCCGTGGGAGCCGTTACCGTGGTAGTGGTTGTCATAGTAGCGCTCATCTGCACCAGACGCTCCTCCGCACAACAGAGAAAGTGAGTTGGATCGCCCCTTCCTCCTCGTCCCCTTCCTCCTCTTCCTCTTCCTCATCTTCCTCCTCTTCCTCCTCCTCTTCCTCCTCCTCCTCCTCCTCCTCTTCCTCCTCTTCCTCCTCTTCCTCTTCCTCCTCTTCCTCCTCCTCTTCCTCCTCCTCCTCTTCATCCTCCTCCTCTTCATCCTCCTCTTCCTCCTCTTCCTCCTCCTCCTCTTCCTCCTCTTCCTCTTCCTCCTCTTCCTCCTCCTCCTCTTTCTCCTCCTCCTCTTCCTCTTCCTCTTCCTCCTCTTCATCCTCTTCCTCCTCCTCTTCCTCCTCCTCTTCCTCCTCCTCCTCCTCTTCCTCTTCCTCTTCCTCCTCCTCTCCTCTCGTCAGGCCTCAGGTCTGCTGCTGCTCTGTGTTGAAACTCATAAGGGTTGACCTGCTCTCTAGTCTCTTAATAAACTCTCTTAGGAGATATCCTCCCTCTGTAGGCTGAGTCCCAAATAGCACCCTATTCCCTTTATAGTGCACTACTTCGGACCAGATCCCTGATCAAAAGTAGTGCACTATATAGGGAATAGGGGGCAAATTCGGGACGCAGCTAGGGTTGTAAAGTAAGGGTATATTACTGGAAACGTTCTATGTTTACCAGTAAACTACCAGAATTTTTGCAACTTTCAAGGATTTTATGCAATTTATCCACAAGACATCTAGTGGCCCTTTTGAGTACTTCAGATTATCACAAGTGTCTGTAATTATCTCTGGCCCTCTGTGTGGCCTCATCGCATGTAAACTATATAAAATAATCAAATTAGATCATTTGAATGACAAAGCTGTAAAACATTATCCTAAATATAAACCATCAACTAGCATTGGTGTTTATTATGAGGATTTCAGCATGAAATATCCTTTATTATTTATTTGACTATGTCAATATGTCTTTGTTGTAAATGTTTTGGTGCCAAACTAGTGGCAGTTGTGAAAAAAGTCAATAACTGGAAGAGTTATTGACTAGACACAGGAATTCTGTGGTCTGCTTGTAGATTAACACAGAATTATCTTCTTTCAAATAAAATCAAATCCATTTTTATTTGTCACATACGCTGAATACAACAGGTGTAGACATTTACATGTTAGTCATTTAGCAGACGCTCTTATCCAGAGCGACTTACAGTTAGTGAGTGCATACATTTTTCATACTGGCCCCCCGTGGGAAACGAACCCACAACCCTGGCGTTGCAAGCGCCATGCTCTACCAACTGACCTTACAGTGAAATGCTTACTTACAAGCCCTTAACCAACAATTCAGTTTTAAGAAAGAATACCAAAAAAATGCAAATGCAAATAGTCTGGGTAGCCATTTGATTAGATGTTCAGGAGTCTTATGGCTGTTTAGAAGCCTCTTGGACCTTCTATGAATAGGGTGGCTGGAGTCTTTGACAATTTTTAGGGCCTTCCTCTGACACCGCCTGGTATAGAGGTCCTGGATGGCAGGAAGCTTGGCCCCAGTGATGTACTACCCTCTGTAGTGCCTTGCGGTCGGAGGCCATACCAGGCAGTGATGCAACCAGTCAGGATGCTCTCGATGGTGCAGCTGTAGAACCTTTTGAGGGTCTGAGGACCCATGCCAAATCTTTTCAGTCTTCTTAGGGGGAATAGGCTTTGTCGTGCCCTCTTCACGACTGTCTTGGTGTGCTTGGACCATGTTAGTTTGTTGGTGATGTGGACACCAAGGAACTTGAAGCTCTCAACCTGCTCCACTACAGTCCTGTCGATGAGAATGGGGGCGTGCTCGGTCCTCTTCTTTTTCCTGTAGTCCACAATCATCTCCTTTGTCTTGATCACATTGAGGGAGAGGTTGTTGTCCTGGCACCAGACGAACAGGTTTCTGACCTCCTCCCTATTGGCTGTCTCATCGCTGTCGGTGATCAGGCCTACCGCTGTTGTGTCATCGGCAAACTTAATGATGGTATTTGAGTCGTGCCTGGCCATGCAGTCATGAGTGAACAGGGAGTACAGGAGGGGACTGAGCACGCACCCCTGAGGGGCCCCCGTGTTGAGGATCAGTATGGCAGATGTGTTGTTACCTACCCTTACCACCTGGGGGCGGCCCATCAGGAAGTTCAGGATCCAGTTGCAGAGGGAGGTGTTTAGTCCCAGGGTCCTTAGCTTAGTGATGAGCTTTGAGGGCGCTATAGTGTTGAACGCTGAGTGGGTCTAGGGTTTCTGGGATAATGGTGTTGATGTGAGCCATGACCAGCCTTTCAAAGCACTTCATGGCTACAGACGTGAGTGCTACGGGTCAGTAGTCATTTAAGCAGGTTACCTTAGTGTTCTTGGGCACGGGGACTATGGTGGTCTGCTTGAAACATGTTGGTATTACAGACTCAGACAGGGAAAGGTTGGAAATGTCAGTGAAGACACTTACCAGTTGGTCAGCATATGCTCGGAGTACACGTCCTGGTAATCCGTCTGGCCCTGCAGCCTTGTGAATGTTGATTTGTTAAAGGTCTTACTCACATCGGCTACGGAGAGCGGGATCACACAGTCGTCCGGAACAGCTGATGCTCTCATGCATGTTTCAGTGTTACTTGCCTCAAAGCCAGCATAGAAGTCATTTAGCTCGTCTGGTAGGCTCGTGTCACTGGGCAGCTTGTGGCTGTGCTTCCCTTTGTAGTCTGTAATAGTTAGCAAGCCCTGCCACATCCGACGAGCGTCAGAGCCGGTGTAGTACGATTCGATCTAAGTCCTGTATTGACGCTTTGCCTGATGGTTCGTCGGAGGCCATAGCGGGATTTCTTATAAGCTTCCGGGTTAGAGTCCCGCTCCTTGAAAGCGTCGGCTCTACCCTTTAGCTCAGTGTGGATGTTGCCTGTAATCCATGGCTTCTGGTTGGGGTATGTACGTACGGTCACTGTGGGGACGACATCATCGATACACTTATTCAAGCCCTTAGCTCTGGAACGGCACTCTGTTAACACATGTTATATTTATTAAACAGTCTGATATCCTGTTAACACATGTTATATTTATTAAACAGTCTGATATCCTGTTAACACATGTTATATTTATTAAACAGTCTGATATCCTGTTAACACACATTATATTTATTAAACAGTCTGATATCCTGTTAACACATGTTATATTTGTTAAACAGTCTGATATCCTGTTAACACATGTTATATTTATTAAACAGTCTGATATCCTGTTAACACACATTATATTTATTAAACAGTCTGATATCCTGTTAACACACATTATATTTATTAAACAGTCTGATATCCTGTTAACACATGTTATATTTGTTAAACAGTCTGATATCCTGTTAACACATGTTATATTTATTAAACAGTCTGATATCCTGTTAACACACATTATATTTATTAAACAGTCTGATATCCTGTTAACACACATTATATTTATTAAACAGTCTGATATCCTGTTAACACATGTTATATTTATTAAACAGTCTGATATCCTGTTAACACACATGATATTTATTAAACAGTCTGATATCCTGTTAACACATGTTATATTTGTTAAACAGTCTTATCCTCACAGTGATTGTTACCTAGATCCTCTCTCTTGTTCCCTCTGTAAGTTGGAGACACAAGAGGAATACTGAAAGTAGATCCCTTGGTTCATTCCATGCTTGAATAAGTCAGTTTATTACCCCCCCCCCCCCCCCCCCCCCGTAATTAGAGTTAAGAAATGCTCACAGTGGTGAAACTCTGTACCTCATTGAGATTCATAAAGTTTGATCATTAAGTGAATGTAATTAAAACGTGAATGGTGTTTTGAGCTGGGTTTGAGAAGTGAGAGGGTGGCAGGTATTTCTGAGCGGGTGTATAAGGACTTGCGGAGTTATGGAAACAGAGGGAGTGGGGGAGCAGAGGGAGAGGTAGAGGAAGAGAGAGAGAGAGGGGGGAGGGAGAGAGAGAGAGAGGAGAGAGAGAGAGGAGAGAGAGAGAGAGAGAGAGAGAGAGAGGAGAGAGAGAGAGAGAGAGAGAGAGAGAGAGAGAGAGGGAGAGGAGAGAGAGAATGTCAGGCT
>NW_028160410.1:0-32500 GCF_964263955.1 Coregonus lavaretus | reverse complement strand
CTCTCTCTCTCTCTCTCTCCTCTCTCTCTCTCTCTCTCTCTCGCTCTCTCTCTCTGTCTGTCTCTCTGTCTGTCTCGCTGCCTGCCTGTCTGTCTGTCTGTCTGTCTGTCTGTCTGTCTGTCTGTCTGTCTGTCTCTCTCTCTCGTTCTCTCTCACTCTCTCTCTCTCTCTCTCTCTCTGTATGGCTCACTCTCTCAATTCAATTCAATTCAATAGACTTTATCGACATGGCAAGTTAAATTACTTACATTGTCAAAGTATACATATAACAAAAATGGTGGGACCAACAGCAATAATAATAGTAGTAGTGGAAATGGGATTACCATTAACAGCAACTACAACAATAATATTAGAATAACAATACATTAAAGCAATAGTAGTCGACCAGTCTCAACATGACTGTGAAGACACATTACATGCTATGAAAGCCAAAACAAAACAGGAAATATTATTGACATTACATTACACTTTTCACTGGCTGTCCCTCAGGTTGTGGCAGGAGGACACATATTTGACTGTCAAAATTGCACATTTTGGCTTTTCACCCAATAAATATTTGATTTTTTCTTCCTCTTTTATAGTTTCAAATTCTTTGTACTGAATGATAATTTTGGGAAAGAAAGATTATCTTAGGTCTGAGTATTTGTCATAGTGTAATAGGAAATGCAGCTCTGTCTCTACCTCTCCCAGGGGGCAGAGTGAGTACAGCATGTCCTCTCTGGGCAGCCAGGTTTGCCTGTGACAACCGGTCTCTATAGCCAGACTGTGGTAACTGAGTCTGTACCTAGTCATTGTTTTCCTCAGTTTTCTATCAGTCACAGTGGTCAGATAGTCTGCCACCATGTACTGTCTGTTTAGAGCCAAATAGCATTGAAGTTTACTTTGATTTTCTATGGTGTGTTTCCATAGGTGATGTATTTTTATTTTATACTCTATGAGCTTGGTTTTGGGTAGTGAACTGAGCCTCAGAACCAGCTGGCTGAGGGGACTCTTCTCTTGTTTCATCTCTTGACATAATAGAGCTGTGTAATGGAATGTTTTGGGGTCACTTGTTTTTAGATGGTTGTAAAATTTGATGGCTCTTTTTTCTATTCGAATAAGGAGGGGGTATTGGCCCAATTCTGCTCTACATGCGTTATTTTGAGTTTTTCGTTGCACTTGCAATACAGTCTTGCAAAACTCTGCATGCAGTATTTCGATTGGATGTTTGTCCCATTTGGTGAATTCAGTATTACAGAGCCGACCCCATACTTCGCTGCCATATAGAGCAATTGGTTCTATAACTGATTGGAACATTTTGGGCCAGATTCTAATTGGAATTTCGATTTTAATATTCCTTTTAATGGCATAGAATGCTCTTCTTGCTTTGTCTCTCAGCTCATTCACAGCCATGTGAAAGCTACCTGTGTTGCTGATATTTAGTCCTAGATATGTGTACTTTTTGGTGTGTTCTAATAGAACTGTGTCCAAATAGAATGTATATTTGTCATCCTGATTTCCGGAACTTTTCTCTCTCTCTCTCTCTCTCTCTCTCTCTCTCTCTCTCTCTCTCTCTCTCTCTCTCTCTCTCTCTCTCTCTCTCTCTCTCTCTCTCTCTCTCTCTCTCATCGGTTTTCAAATCACATAGAGGGCTTGGGTTGTTGCACTATAGCAACCAAAGCCCATGTAAGTCAGTTTAGAACATTCCATCATTGGTTACTGTGATAGTTCCCCACATTGCCATTGGCTGCAGCCCCAGGCCCTATGGTGCTAGCCTTGGAAAGGTCATTCCAATTTCTGTATCAATATCAACCATCAGACAGGGCCTGCAACCGCCTAGCTTGTTTGAGTTGGAGACTCCATGTGACTTAAAAAATTGTAAAGGACTTGGGTTGATGCATCTGAACATTAGGAGCTTACTTCCTAAACTGGATTACATCAAGATCTGAGATATGCAGATGTATGCAGACTGAAACTTGGATTTCTGGGGACTCGGATATTAATATTGAGGGTTATAATGTGTTCAGAGCTGATAGACAGGGTAGAGGTGGTGGAGTGGCCATTTTTATTAAAAATAATTTATCTGTCTCTTTACTGAAATCCATTTCCCTTGCCATTTTTTTTTTGCTACTATCTTTAAGCCTTTGTCTGGGAAAAAATGTATCCACAACTGTGATAGGGTTCTACCGTCCTCCCTCGCCTCGGCTAACCTTTGTGCATCGAGGAGTTAACTAGTTTGTTGTCTTCTTTTACTAAATCAGAAGTTATTATCCTGGGTGACCTCAATCATGATTGGGAAATGCAGGCTTCAGACAATCTAAAAGACATGTGTAATGATCTAAACCTAACCCAGCTGGTGACTAAAGCCTACAGGGCCCAACCCTAAAGATCCTTCAGTCAACTCTGATTGATCTTATTTTAACAAATACTACAGAGAAATGTTTCTACTGGTGTCTTCGCCCAAGACATTAGTGACCGTTGTCCAGTTGTTTGTGTTAGAGATATGAGAATACAAACATCTAAGCCTCGTGTCGTCACAAAGAGGAACTTTAAAAACTTCAGTGAACAGGCTTTTGTATGTCAGCTGTCGCTGAACCGGATTGATCTTTGAGCTGTTTTGCAGATATCGTCAATATTATTGTGGATAATCATGCTCCCTTCAAAAAATTAAGGGTTAAAGGTAGATTGAATGCCTGGAACACAACGGAATTATCAGAAGTAATTCATAAAAGAGATGATGCTTGGGTCAAGGCCAGAAACACAGGCCCGGACTGGCAAGCTTTTAAGCGACTGAGGTATCCTTGTGTAAGACAAATCAGAAAAGCTAAGTCTGATTTTTATGTGACCACTCTTTTAGATTATAATGCGAACCCGGCTAAATTCTGGAAAACAGTCAAATTACCTCTCTGCCATAAAAAAATTATTAATGGCATGCTATTGGGTACAGTGCATTCGGAAAGTATTCAGACCCCTTCCCTTTTTCCACATTTTGTTACGTTACAGCCTTATTCTAAAATGAATTAAATAAAAAAAAATGCCACATCAATTTACACACAATACCCCATAATGACAAAGCGAAAAAACAAAAATACCATATTTACATAAATATTCAGACCCTTTGCAATGAGACTTGAAATCGAGCTCAGGTGCATCCTATTTCCATTGATCATCCTTGAGATGTTTCTACAACTTGATTGGAGTCCACCTGTGGTAAATGTAATTGATTGGACATTATTTGGAAAGGCACACACCTGTCTATATAAGGTCAGTTGACAGTGCATTTCAGAGCAAAAACCAAGCCATGAGGTTGAAGGAATTGTCCGTAGAGCTCCGAGACAGGATTGTGTCGAGGCACAGATCTGGGGAAAGGAACCAAAAAATGTCTGCAGCATTGAAGGTCCCCAAGAAGACAGTGGCCTCCATCATTCTTAAATGGAAGAATTTTGGAACCACCAAGAGTCTTCCTAGAACTGGCCGCCCGGCCAAACTGAGCAATCGGGAGAGAAGGGCCTTGGTCAGGGAGGTGACCAAGAACCCAATGGTCACTCTGACAGAGCTCCAGAGTTCCTCCGTGTAGATGGGAGAACCTTCCAGAAGGAAAACCATCTCTGCAGCACTCCACCAATCAGGCCTTTATGGTAGAGTGGCCAGACAGAAGCCACTCCTCAGTAAAAGCACATGACAGCCCGCTTGGAGTTTGCCAAAAGGCACCTAAAGACTCTCAGACCATGAGAAACAAGATTCTCTGGTCTGATGAAACCAAGATTGAACTCTTTGGCCTGAATGCCAAGCGTCACATCTGGAGGAAACCTTCACCATCCCTAAGGTGAAGCACCTCAGACTGGGGCGAAGGTTCACCTTCCAACAGGGCAACGACCCTAAGCACACAGCCAAGACAACGCAAGTCTCTGAATGTCCTTGAGTGGCCCAGCCAGAGCCCGGACTTGAACCCAATCGAACATCTCTGGAGAGACATGAAAATAGCTGTGCAGCAACGCTACCCATCCACCCTGATTGAGCTTGAGAGGATCTGCAGAGAAGAATGGGAGAAACTCCCCATATACAGGTGTTCCAAGCTTGTAGCGTCATACCCAAGAAGACTCAAGGCTGTAATTGCTGCCAAAGGTGCTTCAACAAAGTACTGAGTAAAGGGTCTGAATACTTATGTAAATGTGATATTATATTATCAAACATTTCTAAAAACCTGTTTTTGCTTTGTCATTATGGGGTATTGTGTGTAGATTGATGAGGGGGAAAAAAACAAACAATTTAAATCAATTTTAGAATAAGGCTGTAACCTAACAAAATGTTGAAAAAGTCAAAGGGTCTGAATACTTTCCGAAAGGCACTGTATATATATGTATATGTAAAGTATTTTCCGAATGCACTGTATCTGTAAATAGGTTGGGTATAATGTCTGTATTTATGTTGGATATACAGGGCGCATTTGTAAAAGAGACCTAGGTCTCAATATGTCTTCCCTGCTAAAATAAAGGTTAAACATTTAAAAAAGAATCCCTATCTTTCTAAAATCACAGAACAGAGGGAAACTTTTTGACATTACAGTCAGACCTGGGTAAAAATATTATTTCAAATATCTCAATTACTTTCACTTACATTCAAAGTAAACATTCAGATATATTTTAATTAAATAGACAAGTAGTTGAATATTTTAATGTATTTGTAAATACACTTGGAAAGTATTTGAAAATACTCAAATACACTTACTCAAATACACTTGCATGCATTTAACCCAGGTATTTAAACATATTCTCAAATCAAATTTGGTATACTATTTGGTTTTTACAAATAACCATTCAAAAACTCAAATAAAATTACTTGTTTTTTTGTTTTGGGCTATGTATTTGGAAATACTCAAATGCACAGTAAGAAGTATTATACACATGTATTATGAACATGTATTTGATCCCAGGTCTGATTACAGTACATACATTAAATCTCTAGACACTATGAGAGTGAAGGATTTCTCTACAGAATTAAATCTGAGATTTTCTCCAAAAAATTCATAATGAATACATCAGCCCAGAGCACTCCATAGAATAGCAGGTTTGCCAAGGGCAAAGTACACACATCCATCAAATAGCTCAGGCCATGCAAATGTTTTTTGGTTCCCCTGGGGTTTATCCTGTCAATATCCTGTCCTATCAGTATCCTGTCCTGTCAATATCCTGTCCTATCAGTATCCTGTCCTGTCAGTATCCTGTCCTATCAGTATCATGTTCTGTAAGTATCCTGTCTTGTCAGTATCCTGTCCTTTCAGTATCCTGTCTTGTAGGTATCCTGTCCTGTCAGTATCCTGCCCTGTCAATATCCTGTCCTATCAGTATCATGTACTGTCAGTATCCTGTCTTGTCAGTATCCTGGTCCTCTGTAGCTCAGCTGGTAGAGCATGGCGCTTGTAACGCCAAGGTAGTGGGTTCGATCCCCGGGACCACCCATACACAAAAATGTATGCACACATGACTGTAAGTCACTTTGGATAAAAGCGTCTGCTAAATGGCATATTATTATTATTATTATCCTGTCTTGTCAGTATCCTGTCCTGTTAGTATCCTGTATTGTCTGTATCCTGTCCTATCAGTATCCTGTTCTGTCAATATCCTGTCTTGTCAGTATCTTGTCCTGTCAGTATCCTATCCTGTCAGTTTCCTGTCCTGTCAGAGTATTTACTGTAGTATATTTCCCAAGGTCAGCTCTTCGTTTAACATGTTAGATAAAAGTCTCAAATACAGTGAAAGGATGACGTTTCTTCATAATTTTAGAATCTGGATTTGTCGCACATTTATTGACTTTTTTACAGTGGCTAACGGATATGGAACGCTGAACACTTCTGCATGTCAACACAGTAGACTAGGAAACTACGGTTCAATTAATCCTAAATGACATACAGGCAATCAATGCACAGGCATTTAGATGACCTATTCCCTGCAGTGGATACAATTTACCAAACAAGGTCTGCAGTTTTGTGTTACAATCGTTATCTTACCCACAACCAAATACTATATATACATGGCTCTAGATATACCCACAGCCAAATACTATATATACATGGCTCTAGATATACCCACAACCAAATACTATAAATACATGGCTCTAGATATACCCACAACCAAATACTATATATACATGGCTCTAGATATACCCACAACCAAATACTATATTTACATGGCTCTAGATATACCCACAACCAAATACTATATATACATGGCTCTAGATATACCCACAGCCAAATACTATATATACATGGCTCTAGATATACCCACAGCCAAATACTATAAATACTGTACATGGCTCTAGATTCACTACTACACTATCTTCCTCACAGTAGTTTTCCAGACAGAGTATTAAACCACCCATCATTCCCCTATCCGCAGCTACTGTGTTCAGTAATCAGACACAGGCCTCTAATGTCTCCTACCTGTCTCTCCTGACTCCTCTAGTGTCTCCTACCTGTCTCTCCTGACTCCTCTAGTGTCTCCTACCTGTCTCTAGTGTCTCCTACCTGTCTCTCCTGACTCCTCTAGTGTCTCCTACCTGTCTCTCCTGACTCCTCTAATGTCTCCTACCTGTCTCTCCTGACTCCTCTAGTGTCTCCTACCTGTCTCTCCTGACTCCTCTAGTGTCTCCTACCTGTCTCTCCTGAATCCTCTAATGTCTCCTACCTGTCTCTCCTGACTCCTCTAATGTCTCCTACCTGTCTCTAGTGTCTCCTACCTGTCTCTCCTGACTCCTCTAGTGTCTCCTACCTGTCTCTCCTGACTCCTCTAGTGTCTCCTACCTGTCTCTCCTGACTCCTCTAGTGTCTCCTACCTGTCTCTCGTGACTCCTACCTGTCTCTCCTGACTCCTCAAATGTCTCCTACCTGTCTCTCCTGACTCCTCTAGTGTCTCCTACCTGTCTCTCCTGACTCCTCTAATGTCTCCTACCTGTCTCTCCTGACTCCTCTAGTGTCTCCTACCTGTCTCTCCTGACTCCTCTAATGTCTCCTACCTGTCTCTCCTGACTCCTCAAATGTCTCCTACCTGTCTCTCCTGACTCTAGTGTCTCCTACCTGTCTCTCCTGACTCCTCTAGTGTCTCCTACCTGTCTCTCCTGACTCCTCTAATGTCTCCTACCTGTCTCTAGTGTCTCCTACCTGTCTCTCCTGACTCCTCTAATGTCTCCTACCTGTCTCTCCTGACTCCTCTAATGTCTCCTACCTGTCTCTCCTGACTCCTCTAGTGTCTCCTACCTGTCTCTCCTGACTCCTCTAGTGTCTCCTACCTGTCTCTCCTGACTCATCTAATGTCTCCTACCTGTCTCTCCTGACTCCTCAAATGTCTCCTACCTGTCTCTCCTGACTCTAGTGTCTCCTACCTGTCTCTCCTGACTCCTCTAGTGTCTCCTACCTGTCTCTCCTGACTCCTCTAATGTCTCCTACCTGTCTCTAGTGTCTCCTACCTGTCTCTCCTGACTCCTCTAGTGTCTCCTACCTGTCTCTCCTGACTCCTCTAATGTCTCCTACCTGTCTCTCCTGACTCCTCTAGTGTCTCCTACCTGTCTCTCCTGACTCCTCTAGTGTCTCCTACCTGTCTCTCCTGACTCCTCTAGTGTCTCCTACCTGTCTCTCCTGACTCCTCTAGTGTCTCCTACCTGTCTCTCCTGACTCATCTAATGTCTCCTACCTGTCTCTCCTGACTCCTCTAATGTCTCCTACCTGTCTCTCCTGACTCCTCTAATGTCTCCTACCTGTCTCTCCTGACTCCTCTAATGTCTCCTACCTGTCTCTCCTGACTCCTCTAATGTCTTCTACCTGTCTCTCCTGACTCCTCTAATGTCTCCTACCTGTCTCTCCTGACTCCTCTAGTGTCTCCTACCTGTCTATCCTGACTCCTCTAGTGTCTCCTACCTGTCTCTCCTGACTCATCTAGTGTCTCCTACCTGTCTCTCCTGACTCCTCTAGTGACTCCTACCTGTCTCTCCTGACTCCTCTAATGTCTTCTACCTGTCTCTCCTGACTCCTCTAATGTCTCCTACCTGTCTCTCCTGACTCCTCTAATGTCTCCTACCTGTCTCTCCTGACTCCTCTAGTGTCTCCTACCTGTCTCTCCTGACTCCTCTAATGTCTCCTACCTGTCTCTCCTGACTCCTCTAGTGTCTCCTACCTGTCTCTCCTGACTCCTCTAATGTCTCCTACCTGTCTCTCCTGACTCCTCTAATGTCTCCTACCTGTCTATCCTGACTCCTCTAGTGTCTCCTACCTCTCTCCTGACTCCTCTAATGTCTCCTACCTGTCTCTCCTGACTCCTCTAGTGTCTTCTACCTGTCTCTCCTGACTCCTCTAATGTCTCCTACCTGTCTCTCCTGACTCCTCTAATGTCTCCTACCTGTCTCTCCTGACTCCTCTAGTGTCTCCTACCTGTCTCTCCTGACTCCTCTAATGTCTCCTACCTGTCTCTCCTGACTCCTCTAATGTCTCCTACCTGTCTCTCCTGACTCCTCTAGTGTCTCCTACCTATCTCTCCTGACTCCTCTAGTGTCTCCTACCTGTCTCTCCTGACTCCTCTAATGTCTCCTACCTGTCTCTCCTGACTCCTCTCGTGTCTCCTACCTGTCTCTCCTGACTCCTCTAGTGTCTCCTACCTGTCTCTCCTGACTCCTCTAATGTCTCCTACCTGTCTCTCCTGACTCCTCTAGTGTCTCCTACCTGTCTCTCCTGACTCCTCTAATGTCTCCTACCTGTCTCTCCTGACTCCTCTAGTGTCTCCTACCTGTCTCTCCTGACTCCTCTAATGTCTCCTACCTGTCTCTCCTGACTCCTCTGGCTCTGTCTGCTCCTCCTAGTCCTGCTTCAATCTACAGTCACTCTTAGCTGAGCAGACATGTAGAGGCTGACATGATTGCTTTTAAGCAGCGGCTCTTGTCCCCTCTCAGCTTCTACCCTCTCTCTTCCCCTCTTTCTGTCCCTTCCTCTCCTCCCCTCTTTCTGTCCCCTCCTCTCTTCCCCTCTTTCTGTCCCCTCCTCTCCTCCCCTCTTTCTGTCCCCTCCTCTCCTCCCATCTTTCTGTCCCCTCCTCTCTTCCCCTCTTTCTGTCCCCTCCTCTCCTCCCCTCTTTCTGTCCCTTCCTCTCCTCCCCTCTTTCTGTCCCCTCCTCTCCTCCCCTCTTTCTGTCCCCTCCTCTCTTCCCCTCTTTCTGTCCCCTCCTCTCCTCCCCTCTTTCTGTCCCCTCCTCTCCTCCCATCTTTCTGTCCCCTCCTCTCTTCCCCTCTTTCTGTCCCCTCCTCTCCTCCCCTCTTTCTGTCCCCTCCTCTCCTCCCATCTTTCTGTCCCCTCCTCTCTTCCCCTCTTTCTGTCCCCTCCTCTCCTCCCCTCTTTCTGTCCCCTCATCTCCTCCCATCCTTTTCTTCTCTCCTCTCCTCTCCTCTCTTCTCCTCCTCCTCCACTCCTCTCCTACCCTCCTCACCTCCTCTACTCTCTTCTCCACTCCTCTCCTCATCACTCCTCTCCACTCCTACCCTCCTCCCTTCCTCTCCTCTCTTCTCCACTCCTCTCCTCTACTCATCACTCCTCTCCTCTCCACTCCTACCCTCCTCCCCTCCTCTCCTCTCTTCTCCTCCTCTCCTCCTCTACACTCCTACCCTCCTCTCCTCTCCTCACCACTCCTCTCCTCCCTTCCTCTCTTCTCCACTCCTCTCTTCTCCACTCCTCTTCCTCTCTTCTCCACTCCTCTCCACTCCTACCCTCCTCTCCTCCTCTCCTCCTCTCCTCCTCTCCTCCTCTCCTCTCCTTTCCTCACCACTCCTCTCCTCCCTTCCTCTCTTCTCCACTCCTCTCCTCCCTTCCTCTCTTCTCCACTCCTCTCTCCTCCTCTCTTCTCTTCTCCACTCCTCTCCTCCTCTCCTCTCCTCCTCTCCTCTCTTCCCTTCCTCTCTTCTCCACTCCTCTCCTCCCTTCCTCTCCTCCCTTCCTCTTGTCATCAGTGACACACAGCTGCTGCTTAGCCGCCCAGACAACCTCCTGTGACAGGAAGAGCCCCATGATGGATTTACCTGCCACAACTGCTGATCAAAGGGGATCAAAGGTCAAATCTGGGGCTACGCTATCTGAGCATGGGCAAGAGAGATGCACTGGGCATGTGAAATCATCCCAGAAAACTCAAAAAACTCAGTGAAATCTGAATTTGTATGATTTTGGTTTTGTTAAAATATGGTATTTTACCAAATAGGGCTATCATCTGTATACCGACCCTGCCTTGTCATAACGCAAATGATTGGCTCAAACGCATTAAGAAGGAAAGAAATTCCACAAATTAACTTTTAACAAGGCACACCTGTTAATTAAAATGCATTCCAGGTGACTACCTCATGAAGCTGGTTGAGAGAATGCCAAGAGTGTGCATAGCTGTCATCAAGGCAAAGGGTGGCTACTTTGAAGAATCTCAAATATAAAATATATTTTTGATTTCTTTAACACTTTTTTGGTTACTACATCTGTGTTATTTCATAGTTTCGATGTCTTCACTATTGTTCTACAATGTAGAAAATATTAAAAATAAAGAAAAAATGCTTAAATGAGTAGATTCCAAACTTTTGAATGGTACTGTATGTCAATGTGTTTACAGACAACAAGTACTGAGAGTCATGGAGGGAAGATACTCGAATCTGCACCCCCCCACCCCCTCTCTCCTCTCTTTCCCTCACACGCATACACACACACACGCACACACACGCCCCCCCCCCCCCCCCCCACACATACACACACACGCACACACACGCACACACACCCCCCCCCCCCCTCCCACATACACACACATAACATGTAATCTCCACCCTGGTCGGGCTGAAGAGGCCCTCTGCTGAAAAGAGCAGACGTTTAAACGTTTGTGACACGTGTGACAGTAGTGTTGATCCAGTGATTGTGATGTAGGTAGAGATGAGAGCGTTCCAGCCACAGAAGATAGCTCTGGGAATATTCCAAGTTTTGTACGTGTCATGTCCTATTGTTGTCCCACAGTCACAACATATCAACAAGATGCAGAGGTACCACTGTGCTTAAACAGCGCCGTTAAAAATATTCATGGTTTTAACTGAGACGTGTTTTAGGTAGGAGGGATTACATGTTTTTTTAAGGGAATTCGTCTTGGATTCGGAAAGTTTCAGACCCCTTGACTTTTTCCACATTTTGTTACGTTACAGTCTTATTCTAAAATGGATTAAATTGTTTTTTTTTTCTTCATCAATCTACACACAAATATCATATTTACGTAAGTATTCAGACCCTTTACTCAGTACTTTGTTGAAGCACCTTTGGCAGTTATTACAGCCTTGTGTCTTCTTGGGTATGCAGCTACAAGCTTGGCACACCTGTATTTGGGGAGTTTCTCCCATTCTTCTCTGCAGAGCCTCTCAAGCTCTTTCAGGTTGGATGAGGAGCGTTGCTGCACAGCTATTTTCAGGTCTCTCCAGAGATGTTCGATCGGGTTCAAGTCCAGGCTCTGGCTGGGCCACTCTAGGACATTCAGAGACTTGCCCCAAAGCCACTCCTGTGTTATCTTGGCTGTGTGCTTAGGGTCGTTGTCCGTTGTCCCCAGTCTGAGGTCCTGAGCGCTCTGGAGCAGGTTTTCATTAAGGATCTCTCTGTACTTTGCTCTGTTCATCTGTTTCTCGATCCTGACTACTCTCCCAGTCCCTGCCTCTGAAAAACATCCCCACAGCATGATGCTGCCACCACCATGCTTCACTGTGTGGATGGTGCCAGGTTTCCTCCAGACGTGACGCTTGGCATTCAGGCCAAAGAGTTCAATCTTGGTTTCATCAGACCAGAGAATCTTGTTTCTCATGGTCTGAGAGTCTTTAGGTGCCTTTTGGCAAACTCCAAGCGGGCTGTCATGTGCCATTTACTGAGGAGTGGCTTCCGTCTGGCCACTCTACCATAAAGGCCTGATTGGTGGAGTGCTGGAGAGATGGTTGTCCATCTGGAAGGTTTGCCCATCTCCACAGAGGAACTCTGGAGCTCTGTCAGAGTGACCATCAGGTTCCTGGTCACCTCCCTGACCAGGCACCTTCTCCTCCGATTGCTCAGTTTGGCCGGGCGGCCAGCTATAGGAAGTCTTGGTGGTTCCAAACTTTTTGCATTTAAGAATGATGGAGGCCACTGTGTTCTTGGGGACCTTCAGTGCTGCAGAAATGTTTTTGTACCCTTCCCCAGATCTGTGCCTTGACACAATCCTGTCTCGGAGCTCTACGGACAATTCCTTCGACCTCATGGCTGGGTTTTTGCTTCGACATGCACTGTCAACTGTGGGACCTTATATAGACAGGTGTGTGCCTTTACAAATCATGTCCAATCAATTGAAATTACAACAGGTGAACTCCAATCAAGTTGTAGAAACATCTCAAGGATGATCAATGGAAACAGGATGCACCTGAGCTTAATTTCGAGTCTCATAGCAAAGGGTCTGAATATCTTATGTACATAAGGTATTTCTGTTTTCTATTTTTAATTCTGACCTCATAATTCCACCACCTTTATACATTTTAGTCATTTAGCAGACACTCTTATTCAGCGCGACTTACAGGAGCAATTAGCGTTAAGTGCCTTGCTCAAGGGCACATCGGCAGATTTTTCAACTAGTCGGCTCGGGGATTAGAACCAGCGACCTTTCGGTTAACTGGCACAACGCTCTTACCCACTAAGCTACCCGCCGCCCGGGTAGGAAACCACCATGAATAAGGTCTAGCGAGGTTCCAAGTTGAAAAAGCATCTACTTTTAATTTTTTTCAGGAATAGCTAAAACACAACTCTCCTCCTATTCTGTAATTTACAACTTGACAACAGCTATTGATAAGAGCTAGGTAAATGATTAATCCGTTTGGATAAAGGGAATTATAAATATAAATGACACTTGTTTTAGATATATTTTACCTTATTATTGCTGGAGACAAAATGTGAAACCAGTGGGGGGGTGGGGGGGGGGAAACTGAAGTATATCAACATATCAACTTTCCCACAGTAAAGTCTGTGAAATTATTATGCAGAATTTAAATTGTACAGTCTTTTAACTTGCAGCGATGTGTGCTCTCAAATATCTTTAAATACCTTCTCTGTTTCCTATTTCTATCATGTTTAAATATGAACCACTATCAGTATGGACCATCAGTGGGCCTAAAAACAACACATAATACAACTGCCAATTTACTGTTAGTTCCCTTCAGTTGGTATAACCTACATTATCATTCTATTGAATTGCGTTGTTTCATTTACCTTCATTTGCTTCCTGTGTAAACGCCGTCACGGCCGTGTGGTTGTCGCTGAGGATCATTAGTAACGGTTGATAATATATATATATATATTTTTAATAATATTAAGTCGTCATGGAGCTGAGAGCAGACCAAGCAAAAACAGTTTGAACCTGACGCATGGCACAATGCTTGGCCGTGGTTAGTGCAGGCAATAGACCAGCGTATAGTCTAAACTGTGCTCCCCTATTATAATTCTATATACACTAGTCAATCTTCCAACATCACCATGGGTTAAAGAACTGAATGTGTACATTTTCAGAATGAATCAAACCACTGTATTTTTGATTTAATCAATATATTTTGTGCATAAAGCCTCTTCAAACCTGTTTTTTTTTTTAATGATTCATCATACTTTCATAACCCTGAAATGTGCCTAAATAATCTACATGATCAGAGTGTTTATTTAATCTACCAGTTGGTGTTGAAAACGGAGATGAATATGTATGTATTTAGATGGCTTTCTTTCACTGATCCCTATATTCTGAACCCATTCTCTCAATGTATTCTAGTCTGTCAACAAAATTATAATTAAAGGTACACCGTATTTAAAGGGATGGCTAAAATAAATGTATCAAAGACAGTACAGATAAGCTAAAACTGCTTCTCCAATAGAAATCCTCGATCAATCCCTGAAGTCATGCCGACGTTGGCTAGCTAAGCTCATGCATAGAAACATGTCATTGGGTCTAACCAGTGGTGGAAAAAGTACCCAATTGTCATACTTGATTAAAAGTAAAGATACCTTAATAGAAAGTTACTCAAGTAAAAGTGTACTTGAGTAAAAGTACTTTACACCACTGGGTCTAACGGGGGTCTAATTGAACAGAACTGCGAAAGTCCCGGACGTCAAATCAAAGGCACTCCTTCGATATAAAATAGTTTTTGACGAAAATGAAAACGTGTCAGTTTGTCACTTTCACCAGGTTGGGAGTAATACCACGTTCAACTAATTAAGACATTGGCTCAAATCTCAGTTGTGTCTTTAGATTTCGAGAAAATTAACAATTAAGGAATAACGTTTCACTTCTCTCAATGACTTTTCTAAAATTCCAAATCCTGGCCTGGTCTGTTTGGTCTGTTTTACAATATTTCCAGAAAGTCTTACGATGTTCTGCCTCTGGGTTTAGAAACTCTGTGAATGTACTGAAAACCCTATTGAATGAAAACCCGAAGAGAAAATCTGTTGTCCAGCAAGTGGGATGTTTTTCAGCAGTTGAATTACATTTATTCAGCGCACTCAAAAGGGGACCATGGGGCTGCAAAGCCCATTACGCACCTTCATAAGTCTGAATACCAACTATTGAGACGTGTATGTAGGAAAGATGTAGGAAAAACACACGTAAGAAAGGCCCGAATTTCCTACGTCGGAATCGGGCCCTATAAGCATACATTTTATATCTGCAGAGGGGGAAAAAATTATATATTTTGTCCACCCACACTCTCAGGGATACACTCTGTGCCTTGTATCTCACAAAAGAAAAAAAAGAAATATTTATGGAAGTACAGACCCAGTCATCATCAGCCAGGTCTACTCAGCCAATACTTCTATGGGACAGTAGAGACTTGCTGAGAACCATGATTTAAGGCCTGAATGGATTGCGTAAGACAACTTCATTTAGGACCAAACTGGGAGCGAAAAAAGAGAGTATGGCTCTAATTGTATTCTCCATCAGAGGATATTGGGTTGACTCCCAAACGGTACCCTATCCCCTTTATAGTGCACTATTTTGACCAAGGCTCTGGTCAAAAGTAGTGCACTACATATGGAATAGGGTGCCATTTGGGATTCATACAAAAAAAAAAAGGGAGTCTCGTTTCAGGGCTGGTTTCAGATTAGTGACATTTATCACTGTGAGAGAAGACGGTATAATTAGCTTGTCAGTCTACTTTAGACAGGAAAAGGGATGGACTGCATGCCAAAGGACCTGACAGCCAGTCGATAATGTGGCATTTAATGTCATAAATTATTTTAAAACCAATTACAACAAAATGGACCCTGCGCCTTCCAAAAAGAACTGTATTCCCTATCATTTCCCCTCTAACAGCAGAATAATGTATTTTCTACATAAGGCACTAATAAAGCCATATGGTGAAACCATGATAATTAGAGATAGGATTTATACAGTAAATGTCATTATGTGTATTTGTACAGTCGATACATTATTTCTTTGTCATGTTTTTCGAATCAATTTCTGTTGAAATTAGAAAATGTCAAAACACATATTGTTCGTACGGTA
Organism: Coregonus lavaretus; assembly: GCF_964263955.1. NCBI lineage: Eukaryota > Metazoa > Chordata > Actinopteri > Salmoniformes > Salmonidae > Coregonus > Coregonus lavaretus. Next base: position 16,982 of record NW_028160410.1, on the reverse strand, counting down.
TGAAACCAATTTTTTCATCCAAATGAAAGCTCTCGATCTCTTCTCACGTCCGGTCATTAAAACAAATTAAAAAATAAAAGGCTTTTCTCCACCTCGTAAAGAATGTGAGTCAGTAATTTAATGGGAATAGCAGTTATATATATATATCAGACGTAGCTCATCCTTCCGGAAGTTCTTGAGAGGCAGGATCAAAGCTGGGTGGTAATACATTGAGTAGATCGTGATGTCTGAAGGTCGTGTCAGTTCTCTTCTACATAATGCATGGATCCTGTAACTCAGACTGACTCCAATCTCCTGATCCTGAACCTTGGGATGAACCTTTTACTAAGTAAATCAGCTACCATGCTGGCATTTCTATTAACACACCAATATGCTACTGATACAGGCATGAATCATAGTAAATAACATCTTGCAAATTATAAATCATTTTTACCAGTATGGGGTGAGGGATAAATGTTGTTGGATACATACAACCATCTGTTTGCAGTTATGGCTACTTTCTTTTTAGCAGAGTAGTATGAAGTAAAATGGAGTGTTGTGTTTTAGAGGGTTGTGTGTAGACTACTAATGAACAACTGGGAAGGAGTATGTAAGGTTCTGTATTTATTTTCTTTGTTCTTGAACGTAGCCCTGTTTCTTTGTGTTCTTGAACGTAGCCCTGTTTCTTTGTGTTCTTGAACGTAGCCCTGTTTCTTTGTGTTCTTGAACTTAGCCCTGTTTCTTTGTGTTCTTGAACGTAGCCCTGTTTCTTTGTGTTCTTGAACGTAGCCCTGTTTCTTTGTGTTCTTGAACGTAGACCTGTTTCTTTGTGTTCTTGAACGTAGCCCTGTTTCTTTGTGTTCTTGAACGTAGCCCTGTTTCTTTGTGTTCTTCAACGTAGCCCTGTTTCTTTGTGTTCTTGAACGTAGCCCTGTTTCTTTGTGTTCTTCAACGTAGCCCTGTTTCTTTGTGTTCTTGAACGTAGCCCTGTTTGTTTGTGTTCTTGAACGTAGCCCTGTTTCTTTGTGTTCTTGAACGTAGCCCTGTTTCTTTGTGTTCTTGAACGTAGCCCTGTTTCTTTGTGTTCTTGAACGTAGCCCTGTTTCTTTGTGTTCTTGAACGTAGCCCTGTTTCTTTGTGTTTTTGAACGTAGCCCTGTTTCTTTGTGTTCTTGAACGTAGCCCTGTTTCTTTGTGTTCTTGAACGTAGCCCTGTTTCTTTGTGTTCTTGAACGTAGCCCTGTTTCTTTGTGTTCTTGAACGTAGACCTGTTTCTTTGTGTTCTTGAACGTAGCCCTGTTTCTTTGTGTTCTTGAACGTAGCCCTGTTTCTTTGTGTTCTTGAACGTAGCCCTGTTTCTTTGTGTTCTTGAACGTAGCCCTGTTTTTTTGTGTTCTTGTATATAGCCCTGTTTCTTTGTGTTCTTGAACATAGCCATGTTTCTTTGTGTTCTTGAACGTAGCCCTGTTTCTTTGTGTTCTTGAACGTAGCCCTGTTTCTTTGTGTTCTTGAACGTAGCCCTGTTTCTTTGTGTTCTTGAACGTAGCCCTGTTTTTTTGTGTTCTTGAACGTAGCCCTGTTTCTTTGTGTTCTTGAACGTAGCCCTGTTTCTTTGTGTTCTTGAACGTAGCCCTGTTTCTTTGTGTTCTTGTATATAGCCCTGTTTCTTTGTGTTCTTGAACGTAGCCCTGTTTCTTTGTGTTCTTGAACATAGCCCTGTTTCTTTGTGTTCTTGTATATAGCCCTGTTTCTTTGTGTTCTTGAACGTAGCCCTGTTTCTTTGTGTTCTTGAACGTAGTCCTGTTTCTTTGTGTTCTTGAACGTTGCCCTGTTTCTTTGTGTTCTTGAACGTAGCCCTGTTTCTTTGTGTTCTTGAACGTAGCCCTGTTTCTTTGTGTTCTTGAACGTAGCCCTGTTTCTTTGTGTTCTTGAACGTAGCCCTGTTTCTTTGTGTTCTTGAACGTAGCCCTGTTTCTTTGTGTTCTTGAACGTAGCCCTGTCTTTCATTTTTGTTCATTGATTTCACCTGTGTTAGTTACTCACCTGGTCTCATCAGCTCCTTATTTAGTTCAGTTCATTCTGTTTGTGCCTTGTGAGGTATTGTTAGTTTTGACTCTACTAAGCCTTTTCCTAGCTCGTTTGTGAGAACCAGTTATAGCCTTCAGTCCTAGTTTTTGATTCTCCTGCCTGTTTGCCTACCTGTGTATGACCATTGCCTGCCTGTGACCACGATTCCTGCCTTCTGCGAAGGTGAAATAAACACCTGCCGCTCTGATGACTACCTTGAGAAGACAATGTGGGAAGTCATTTTTAACAGATATAGGCTATTTACCACGTTGCATTTGGACCTCGATAGTGAACCGTACTGTATTTACTGTACTGGACAGTCAACGTTCAGGGTCTTTGGTTTCATGGTAAAAAATGAAATGTTTCCGACGAGATCATTCAGTTCCTTTTCTCCCCGAGTATTCATTACAGCGTGCAACTGGTGCCTTCCAATGGCTTGTCGGGCTTCTGCTGTAATCAATCTAGCATATTCTCAGAATACAATAACGTGGAGTACTGAATGATCTCGTCGGAAACATTTCGTTATTTTTATTTTATTTCATTTACCGTATATGCTTATATCTAACTGTAGTTACTGTATATGCTTATATCTAACTGTAGTTACTGTATATGCTTATATCTAACTGTAGTTACTGTATATGCTTATATCTAACTGTAGTTACTGTATATGCTTATATCTAACTGTAGTTACTGTATAGTTACTGAAAGCAGCAGAAGTCATGCTGCATTGACAGCACGGCCAATGTTGAATGTTTATCCTTTTAAGCTTGGAAAAGAGACCTTTAAACCCAGACTTGGGACCACACACCCACTCCACTGAATAACAGGCTAGTGATTTCTTTGCAATGCTTGCAGTTAGCCACTGATTCCTTCCAAACCACTCATTATTGAATTAGCAATTTCCAACTTGTTGTGTAATGTTTATGTCCAATGGCCGATGAGCACCAATACGTTTTATCTATAATTTCTCTTCATAATTTCTCTTCATCTGACAAGGATTGAAAATAATTTGCCAGTAGATTGTCGACTTGATTCATGATGATGACTGCTAGCTTGCTAGCTAAGATTTTGAAAGTATGATGTTGGTATGATCAGTCCAATCAAAGCTACTGTAGATATAACGTGATTTGACGTCATTTTATGCTTATATAGGTATATGCTTATATCTAACTGTAGTTACCGTATATGCTTATATCTAACTGTAGTTACCGTATATGCTTATATCTAACTGTAGTTACCGTATATGCTTATATCTAACTGTAGTTACCGTATATGCTTATATCTAACTGTAGTTACCGTATATGCTTATATCTAACTGTAGTTACCATATATGCTTATATCTAACTGTAGTTACTGTATATGCTTCTATCTAACTGTAGTTACTGTAAATTGTTATATCTAACTGTAGTTACTGTATATGGTTATATCTAACTGTAGTTACTGTAAATGGTTATATCTAACTGTAGTTACTGTATATGGATATATCTAACTGTAGTTACTGTAAATGGTTATATCTAACTGTAGTTACTGTATATGGTTATATCTAACTGTAGTTACTGTATATGGGTATATCTAACTGTAATTACTGTAAATGATTATATCTAACTGTAGTTACTGTATATGGGTATAACTAACTGTAGTTACTATATATGGTTATATCTAACTGTAGTTACTGTATATGGTTATATCTAACTGTAGTTACTGTAAATGGTTATATCTAACTGTAGTTACTGTATATGGGTATATCTAACTGTAGTTACTGTATATGGTTATATCTAACTGTAGTTACTGTATATGGTTATATCTAACTGTAGTTACTGTAAATGGTTATATCTAACTGTAGTTACTGTATATGGTTATATTTAACTGTAGTTACTGTAAATGGTTATATCTAACTGTAATTACTGTACATGCTTACTGTACACCCTTTAGGGTTGATATTTGGTCTTTGAAGCAGTGTAACACACCCCCAGGACACAGTGGTTCAAACATTGACATAGCTGAGAGCTTTAATTTATGCATGCAAGCACTGAAACAAAGGAGCGGAAAATGTTGACCTTTCCAGATAACACAAAGGGTTGAGGGCCTCAGAGGCGAACTGGCCCCTTGTGAAGGAGCAGGAGGGTCTTCCCTTACGTCATGGTCAGAGGCGAACTGTCCCCCTGTGAAGGAGCAGGAGGGTCTTCCCTTACGTCATGGTCAGAGGCGAACTGGCCCCTTGTGAAGGAGCAGGAGGGTCTTCCCTTACGTCATGGTCAGAGGCGAACTGGCCCCTTGTGAAGGAGCAGGAGGGTCTTCCCTTTACGTCATGGTCAGAGGCAAACTGTCCCCCTGTGAAGGAGCAGGAGGGTCTTTCCTTACGTCATGGTCAGAGGCGAACTGGCCCCCTGTGAAGGAGCAGGAGGGTCTTCCCTTACGTCATGGTCAGAGGCGATCTGGCCCCTTGTGAAGGAGCAGGAGGGTCTTCCCTTACGTCATGGTCAGAGGCGAACTGGCCCCTTGTGAAGGAGCAGGAGGGTCTTCCCTTACGTCATGGTCAGAGGGGAACTGGCCCCTTGTGAAGGAGCAGGAGGGTCTTCCCTTACGTCATGGTCAGAGGCGAACTGGCCTCTTGTGAAGGAGCAGGAGGGTCTTCCCTTACGTCATGGTCAGAGGCGAACTGGCCCCTTGTGAAGGAGCAGGAGGGTCTTCCCTTACGTCATGGTCAGAGGCGAACTGGCCCCTTGTGAAGGAGCAGGAGGGTCTTCCCTTACGTCATGGTCAGAGGCGAACTGGCCCCTTGTGAAGGAGCAGGAGGGTCTTCCCTTACGTCATGGTCAGAGGCGAACTGGCCCCTTGTGAAGGAGCAGGAGGGTCTTCCCTTACGTCATGGTCAGAGGCGAACTGGCCCCTTGTGAAGGAGCAGGAGGGTCTTCCCTTACGACATGGTCAGAGGCAAACTGGCCCCTTGTGAAGGAGCAGGAGGGTCTTCCCTTACGTCATGGTCAGAGGCGAACTGGCCCCTTGTGAAGGAGCAGGAGGGTCTTCCCTTACGTCATGGTCAGAGGCGAACTGGCCCCTTGTGAAGGAGCAGGAGGGTCTTCCCTTACGTCATGGTCAGAGGCGAACTGGCCCCTTGTGAAGGAGCAGGAGGGTCTTCCCTTACGTCATGGTCAGAGGCGAACTGGCCCCTTGTGAAGGAGCAGGAGGGTCTTCCCTTACGTCATGGTCAGAGGCGAACTGGCCCCTTGTGAAGGAGCAGGAGGGTCTTCCCTTACGTCATGGTCAGAGGCAAACTGTCCCCCTGTGAAGGAGCAGGAGGGTCTTCCCTTACGTCATGGTCAGAGGCGAACTGGCCCCTTGTGAAGGAGCAGGAGGGTCTTCCCTTACGTCATGGTCAGAGGCGAACTGGCCCCTTGTGAAGGAGCAGGAGGGTCTTCCCTTACAACATGGTCAGAGGCAAACTGGCCCCTTGTGAAGGAGCAGGAGGGTCTTCCCTTACGTCATGGTCAGAGGCGAACTGGCCCCTTGTGGAGGAGCAGGAGGGTCTTCCCTTACGTCATGGTCAGAGGCGAACTGGCCCCTTGTGAAGGAGCAGGAGGGTCTTCCCTTACGTCATGGTCAGAGGCGAACTGGCCCCTTGTGAAGGAGCAGGAGGGTCTTCCCTTACGTCATGGTCAGAGGCGAACTGGCCCCTTGTGAAGGAGCAGGAGGGTCTTCCCTTACGTCATGGTCAGAGGCAAACTGTCCCCCTGTGAAGGAGCAGGAGGGTCTTCCCTTACGTCATGGTCAGAGGCGAACTGGCCCCTTGTGAAGGAGCAGGAGGGTCTTCCCTTACGTCATGGTCAGAGGCGAACTGGCCCCTTGTGAAGGAGCAGGAGGGTCTTCCCTTACGTCATGGTCAGAGGCGAACTGGCCCCTTGTGAAGGAGCCGGAGGGTCTTCCCTTACATCAGGGATCAAATGTTTAGCTGCTACTGTTTGTACCCCAGAAATTGTACCAGTTGAAATAGGAACTGAATCTCCTTGTTGTCTTTCTTTCCTAAACCTTAATTTTTTCATGTATGCTAAACCTTTATTTTTCTCCTTTCACGTGTGCACGTGTGGTTATAATATAATATAAGAAGAAAGGGAAGGATTAGTGATAGCAGAAGTGATCAAAATGATATATACTGCGTCATTCGAGCCCTGAATGCTGATTGGCTGACAGCCGTGGTATACCACGGGTATGACAAAACATTTATTTTTACTCTTCTAATTACGTTGGTAACCAGTTTATAATAGTAACAAGGCACCTTGGGGGTTTGTGGTATATTGCCAATATACCACGGCTAAGGGCTGTATCCAGCCACTCCACGTTGCGTCGTGCTTAAGAACAGCCCTTAGCCGTGGTATATTGGCCATATACCACACCCCCTCGGTCCTTATTGCTTAAATATAATTGTACTTTACTATTTTTACTGAAGTTGGGTTTATTGAAATGTTTAGAAATGGTTGCAAGATCCACTACTGTACCGGTCCTGTATCGTTCAACCTCTCTGCATGGCTGCAGCCAGGTCCGAGGAGGGAGGGTCCTTCTGTTCAGAGAGGAACCTAATGCAAAATGAATGTGGCCCTTGACATAGAAGATGGTGGTACAGCTTTTTACCGAAGATCTGTGTTCTAAAAGCCTTGGAACATCTGTGTAAACACATGGCTTTTTTTCCAACGATGTAGGCAATGTTCTCTTAGCCTTAGCGTAGATGCCTCCCGAGTGGCGCAGTGGTCTAAGGCACCAGAGATCCTGGTTCGAATCCAGGCTCTGTCGTAGCCGGCCGTGACCGGGAGACCAACGGGGCGGCGCACAATTTTTGGCCCAGCTTCGTCCAGGGTAGGTGGAGGGAATGGCCGGCAGGGATGTAGCTCAGTTGGTAGAGCACGGCCAGGGTTGGAGGGTTCGATTACCACGGGGGGGGGCCCGTATGAAAAAATTAATAATAATAATGTATGCACTCACTTAACTGTAAGTCGCTCTGGATAAGAGCGTCTGCTAAATGACTTAAATGTAATGTCCAAGGCAATATGCCCTGAGGCTATACTCTGCTGTACTGTGAACCCCCCCAGAGCTACATGCATTGGGTCTTTGTTGTTGCAAATATTTTCTTAAACATTCAGTGTAGAGAACGAAACAGCGTTGACATTGTACAGCAACAAAAAAAAAAAACATCTAACATGTACCAACAATATTTCAATATTAGGATTTTGTCCAGAATATTTTTGGTGGTGTGGTTGTCTACTAATTGCATGTAATCAGTTGCCATCGTAAAGATAAGCAGACCTTTATAATATTGAAGAACAATAGTTTCAGACATTCAGAAGAGATAATGTGGTCTGACATGGCGGTTTCTTAAAGGTCATTTCGGTGGGCTTACGTGCATTTGTTAAAAAACAACAACTAAAAGAACAAGAAATACCAGCGAGTGAAAACAACCTCAGAGAAACCCGCTCCTCCATCCCTGGCTGTTGTTTCATTCTGTTAATAGCCCAAGGTAAAGATTTATCTGCTGTTGTCAATTTACTTCAGCTTCAAATAAAGCCAAGGTCACTTTTTCTCCTCTTTCCTTCTGCCGGCTGCCGGCTGCCGGGCCCACAGGATAACACCGTCATGTCCCTCTAACAGGCAGTACAGGGAATCATTAGTCCTGCTCAGCTGTGTGCCTGATAGGCTTTTCAGACCAATCATCAGTGTCTAAATGCGTCCCAAATAGCACCCTATTGCTGACATAGTGCACTACTTTAGACCAGAGCCCATAGTGCACTACTTTAGACCAGAGCCCAGGCTATTGTAGGGAATAGGGGCCATTTGAGGCAATACAGACAAAGACCCAGCCAGCCAGTCAGCCAGCCAGTCAACCAGCCAGCCAGCCAGCCAGTCAGCCAGCCAGCCAGGCAGCCAGCCAGCCATCCAACCAGCCAGCCAGCCAGCCAGCCAGCCAGCCAGCCAGGCAGCCAGCCAACCAGCCAGCCAGCCATCCAACCAGCCAGCCAGCCAGCCAGGCAGCCAGCCAACCAGCCAGCCAGCCAGCCAGCCAGGCAGCCAGCCAGCCAGGCAGCCAGGCAGCCAGCCAGCCAGGCAGCCAGTCAGCCAGCCAACCAGCCAGCCAGCCAGGCAGCCAGCCAACCAGCCAGCCAGCCAGCCAGGCAGCCAGCCAACCAGCCAGCCAGCCAGTCAGCCAGCCAGCCAGCCAGCCAGCCAACCAGCCAGGCAGCCAACCAGCCAGCCAGCCAGCCAGCCAGGCAGCCAGCCAACCAGCCAGCCAGCCAGGCAGCCAGCCAGCCAGCCAGCCAGGCAGCCAGCCATCCAACCAGCCAGCAGCCAGCCAACCATCCAGCCAGCCAGGCAGCCAGCCAGCCAGCCAGCCAGCCAGTATTGACACTGTCAGGGCGACGGCTTAATCAGGCAGGACACTCTGAACATTGATTTGACGAGCCTGGCGTAGCCTAGCAGTTAAGGGCGTTGGGCCAGTCACCAAAAGGTTGCTGGTTCCAATCCCTGAGCCGATTAACAATCTGCCCTTGAGCAAGGCACGTCACCCTAGTTGCTCTGGATGAGCAACTAAAGTGTGTGTGTGAGAGCACTGTGTTGCTGTTCTGGAGGTGATCTCAGTAACCAACCTTTACGAATAAACTGTTATTTTACTCAAATCAACACACATAGCAGTGACCAGTTATGTAGTGAGCTAGTATTGTCTTACCGAATTCCTCAATAGCGACAATACCTTTACATTTTTTGGTTTCGTTTTATACGGTGAGGATTCAGGAGGATGAGGCCGTGTCCCAAATGGCACCCTGTTCCCTATATCGCCCCTGTGGGCCCTGGTCAAAAGTAGTGCACTAAATAGGGAATAGGGTGCCATTTGGGAACACACCCTGAGTAGGGAGGTAGGGAGAAGGAAGGGAGAAGGGAGGGAGAAGGGGGGGGGGGGAGGGGGAAGGAAGGGAGAAGGGGGGGGGGAGGGAGAAGGGAGGGAGAAGGAGGGAGAAGGGAGGGAGTTAGAAGGGAGGGAGGGCGAGGGAGGGAGAAGGGGGAGGGAGAAGGGGGGAGGGAGGGAGAAGGGAGGGAGGGAGGAAGGGAGAAGGGGGGAGGGAGGGAGGAAGGGGGGAGGGAGGGAGAAGGGAGGAGGGAGGGAGAAGGGGGGAGGGAGGGAGAAGGGGGGAGGGAGGGAGGGAGGGAGGGAGAAGGGGGGAGGGAGGGAGGGAGAAGGGAGGGAGGGAGGAAGGGAGAAGGGGGGAGGGAGGGAGGAAGGGGGGAGGGAGGGAGAAGGGAGGAGGGAGGGAGAAGGGGGGAGGGAGGGAGAAGGGGGGAGGGAGGGAGGGAGGGAGAAGGGAGGGAGGGAGGGATGGAGAAGGGAGGTGCAGTAGCTGTGACAGCCATGATCAACAGCCTCTCTGGTCTCCTCTCCTCTCTGTCGAGCCTCTGAGGTGTCAGACAGTAAATATTATTGGCATGCTGACAGTCCCCCGCCGTACAGGGGTGTGTAAAAACGTTAATAAACAACATGATGGGCCAGCTCCATCCCAAGGTGAGAACGTGGAGACTGTTCTATCAACCATTATCCGCAGGCTGACAGGAGGTTCGTCCTAAATGGCACCCTGTTTCTTTACGGGCCTTATAGATCACTAAAGAGGAAATATGGTGCCAGGTGAGGGTTTATATAGGACAATGTTTGGGTCTCTGCTGTGGTAGAGGTCAACAACAATCACATGCAAATGTCCAGTACAGTATGTAGCCTAGATCAGAAGACATATACTAAACTGTATTCTTAAAATGTGTAAATGGAGTTTGATCCATGTATCAATGGAGTTGATCCTTCGTGTGTAAATGGAGTTGACACTTCATGTGTAAATGGAGTAGATACGTAATGTCTAAATGGGGTTGAAACTTCATGTGTAAATTGAATGATTATGGATCATTCTTTCCCAAAAAAAATCTGATCACAAATGACAATATGACATAGAACACAATACATCCGTTTTTTTAATTTGTGAAAATACAAAATGAAATCATGTACAAGTTATTTACAATCCTTTTGTAAAATACAATATACTGTATTTAGCATTGAGTATTGTACCTATGACATAGTCAGAAATATAAACGTAGCACTTGTCAGTGTCAACAAATCAACGTGCTAAAATATACAAACAAAACAAACTAGATTTACATTTACATAGATTTCAGTGCCAAAACTCCTCTTCACCCAACATCTATAAACACAATAGGAATAATTCAATAAAGCTTTTTGTTGACATCTTGAAAGGACCAAGAAATGACAAAGAAGAGTAGAATGTTTTATTTAGTAGTTTCACTAAATGGCTAATTTGAGTGTTAGTTTAAGACTTTTATTCACTCTCATTACTTGCTACAATGCTAATTATCTGTATCTTCAGGGAATCTGTGTATTCCTCATAACCTTTTACAATTAAATGTCCAAATTTTTTTCAAGAACGTACATGTTTTGATGAGATAGTGTAATATAACAGAGAAATAAGTTATTTCTGAAATTTGAACACTAAACTGACAAGATGTATCTAGAAGTATCAAGATGTATCTAGAAGTATCAAGATGTATCTATTGAAAATCAGGTGGTAGAAGGTTTGAATGTTCTTTATGAACAGTTGTAAATCACTCTCTCCAATATCAATTTACACACCTTGTTTCTATATAATTCCTATCTTGTTAAGCCACTTTTCGCTACAGTGGATCTTTATCCTGAGTCCTCCTTCTACCTAAACACTGCCTGGCACACAGCTGGCACAGAGGCATGGAAAGCTAGGATGTTCTCCAATCCAGCAAAATGCCACATTTCTTTCTTTCTTTCTTTCTTTCTTTCTTTCTGCAGATTACTGACTTTCACTGCATCTTGTGGGGGCATGTAATGCATTGGACTCTCTGCATGTAGACAGATCATGCTTTGATATTATGCTTTGAGATGCTAGTGTTGTTCTGGACCTCAACTGATCTCTCGTCACCACTGTCTACTTAGATGGTTAGGGGAGCAACAGGGATCGTATTGAAGATATTTGTAATTTGTTGTTCACATGAAATAATCATTCTTGTCTGACTATTTCTCTCACAGTAGCTAACAGTTGTTTATCAGAGATGATAGTTTATAGACATGACAAATTAATGACCATGTTCATTCATAGAAGAGTCTTCAGTTTGAGTGTCAGTTGTGTTACACCAAAACATGAGAAACTAGCATTATGAAGTTAGACAAACTGTCCATCTATGATTGAGCTGTTTCAGAGTATAACTAAATCCTTAACAATGTTCTTCTACAGTTTGAGTATAGTATGGGGACTGGTCATGGAGAACATCCTAGCTTCCCCCGTGCCTCTATGCCAGGCCAGTGACAGGCAGGCCAGTGCCAGGCCAGTGCCTGCCAGGCCAGTGCCAGGCAGGCCAGTGCCAGGCAGGCCAGTGCCAGGCCGGCCAGTGCCAGGCCAGTGCCAGGCAGGCCAGTGCCAGGCCAGTGCCAGGCAGGCCAGTGCCAGGCCAGTGCTTACAGCCAAAGGAGGACCCGTCTACAGGTATAGGTACATTAGCTCTGGTCCAGGGTGTTAGTGAGAGTTGCAGGAGGCAATGGGACCAGAGCTACAGGTATATATGCCCACTTGACGCGATATGTGGCTTGCTCATTCTTTCACCTCATCCTTGGTGATATGATATTATCATCATTTTACAGTATAACCCACCCTTTGGTTTCAGGTAGGCCTATTCAAGTCATGAAGGTATTGGTAGGGTTATAGAGTATAACCTATTCCAATAGGTAGACCTATTAAGGTCATTCATATTTATCTTATTAGCTGCTCAGATAGCTAACGTTACTGAACATCCTCCAGTGTCCAAAACAGCTCCATCATATTTGGGTTATAGCATTTTCATTATAATGACAGGTCAAAATGTGTCAAATGAATAGAGAATATGGTTTATTATTTATTTCCAGTGTCATTCCATCCACATCACATATTCCTGTATATATAGCGAACATTTGTAGGTTGTTGGACATTGATATCAAAACTAAAAAGGTAGGAATCATACTGTCACACAAACAAACTGGCCAATCGAAATAAGGCTGGGGCCAATACAATACCATGTACCATTTTGACATGAACTCTTGAGAATCAATCACAAATATAGATAGTGAATTTACTCTCATTCAATGATGATCCACAAACGATCCGCAAATAATATCATTCATGTGGGACTGCATTTAACAAAAAAGACCCTCATATCATATACCATTGTTTTGTATTGGATATTACCAGGTTTGCCAAAAACCCATGGAAGCAAACAGTACAACATTCCAATACTGGATACATGTCAGTCTTGAAATATCATCGTACAAATTAAAGTCAACAGTGTATATGTTTTTATTGGCAAATAATTAGTCCAGTTTCATAACACTCTATTATAATGTGTCATCATATGTAATCTTGCATTGCGTTGCTTTGCTACTCTGACTGAAGCGACCCTCATTCTCCAAAATGGGTAACTGATGGAGTCTGGTCACTAAGGAACGGGCTATGCAAACTACATGGCTGAGTGTTAGCATTAGTGACTGACTGACTGTACATTTGACTGACATAGGATTGCATTTATATGTATATTACTTCATTTATATATTCATATCTATAAAACATGTCCAAAAGCATGTTAATATGATATTACTGCAGCTACTGTACATACGCACTAGAAAAAGCTAGTCCTTTCTCGTGAAGTTTATTCTGTAGCGTTGATGTTTTGATCATTCATTTATAAGTCCATAAATTGATGTAGCAACTAAGGATTCTAGCTTTAAGGTGTTTTTCAGATTCCAGTTCCACTGGATCAGGTTCTAGTGCCATGTGTTCTCTAGGTGGGTTCTAGGTGTTCTTGGGTTCTAGTTCCATGTGTTCTCTAGGTGAGTTCTAGCTGTTCTTGGGTTCTAGTTCCATGTGTTCTCTAGGTGGGTTCTAGGTGTTCTTGGGTTCTAGTTCCAGGTGTTCTGTAGGTGGGTTCTAGCTGTTCTTGGGTTCTAGTTCCATGTGTTCTCTAGGTGGGTTCTAGGTGTTCTTGGGTTCTAGTTCCAGGTGTTCTGTAGGTGGGTTCTAGGTGTTCTTGGGTTCTAGTTCCAGGTGTTCTGTAGGTGGGTTCTAGCTGTTCTTGGGTTCTAGTTCCAGGTGTTCTGTAGGTGGGTTCTAGCTGTTCTTGGGTTCTAGTTCCAGGTGTTCTGTAGGTGGGTTCTAGCTGTTCTTGGGTTCTAGTTCCAGGTGTTCTGTAGGTGGGTTCTAGCTGTTCTTGGGTTCTAGTTCCAGGTGTTCTGTAGGTGGGTTCTAGCTGTTCTTGGGTTCTAGTTCCAGGTGTTCTTTAGGTGGGTTCTAGCTGTTCTTGGGTTCTAGTTCCATGTGTTCTGTAGGTGGGTTCTAGCTGTTCTTGGGTTCTAGTTCCAGGTGTTCTCCAGGTGGGTTCTACTGTAGGTGTCAACATAGGGTTCTGTAGTTCATCATTCGTCCTCCACCTCTCTGATGGATGGGATGAGGTTGTTGGTGGATTTGTAAGGGTTCTGGTTGACCTAGTAATTGGCTGTGTGACTACTGTGTGACTTCCTGGGGTAGGCCGCGTTCTCAGGCTCATCTGTAAACCAGGTCTTTTCTGAGAAACAACAGGGAAAATCAAAACAGTTAATGGTTTGTGGATGTTACTGGTTCCATCCCAAATGGCACCCTATTCCTTATGCAGTGCACTTATTTTGACCAGTGGCCATAGCGGTCTGGTCAAAGGTAGTGCATTATATACTAGGGTGCCATTTGGGATGCAATCACTGTTTTCAAAGTGATTACTAGCTGTATCATCAGAATTCCAAATAAGTATGATTCACTCTGAATAGGACCCATTGTCTAATGTCAGCTAGTGAACAGTGCAAGCTCTTTTAATACAGTAGTTCGCCATGCTGTTGTGTTGGTCAGCGGTCATGCAATGCAAACATCTCATATTGTACCATCACAGAATGATAAATAAATAGGTAATTTAGCAGACGCTCTTATCCAGAGCGACTTACAGGAGCAATTAGGGTTAAGTGCCTTGCTCAAGGGCACATCGACAGATTTTTCACCTAGTCGGCTTGGGGATTAGAACCAGCGACCTTTCGGTTACTGGTACAACGCTCTTAACCACTAAGCTACCTGATAGAAGCAATCAGTTCATACAGCTCTGGGTCATCTGGGGAAGTTTGAAATGGACCCTGAATTGATCAATACAGTTTATTCAAGGTTTGAAATCATTTAAATATCCTATTGTTTTATCATATGAGGGGATTCAGGCTTTGGCTTGATGTAACTTGCCTTGTGAGTATCCAATTACAAACACAAGAGACAAGTTGACAATTTATTTGATATCCGCTCTGTGTGTAATAAATTATTCATTGACTTTATTCAATGACGTTTTCATAACAAGAGCATTTTCACAGAAACATTTATACTGTTTGGTGTAGAAAGATACATAATGGCTGAAATCATTTACTTTACTTTGTTCGCGGTATCATTTGTATGGAAACAGGTCAAAGTGGCATCAAACCATTTGGTGTGGTTGTAAAAATAAAATAAAATACTCCACACTGTAGTATTAAAGAGGGACTGATGATGAGCTTATAGTCATGCAGCTTGGGGGGCAGCTATATCAGAAACAACAGAAGCGTATTTTGCTTTAATTTAGAAAGCAAAAATAAAATATCAACCAGGGCATGACTTTGATGCATTTTTTTTTACTTCATTCATCGCATCCATACCTTGGCCCATTCTATTCATCCTTGTTGCACTTTAGAAAAAAAAAACAAGTATGAACTATGTAAGAGAAATAACCAGCATGTAGTGTGGTAATATATAAAGTATATTATATATACACCTCACATGCTCTTAAATAAGACAAAGCAAATTAGCCTATTAGACTGTCTATCTGACTCCATAAAGATAATTAGCAATATGCAAGAGACTATGGGTTGAGTTACAGTAACAGTCAATGAAGAAATGTCTGGGAATGGAATTCTAAATACAAGTGTATTTAATTACTTTGTAAAATGAATGGATTCACATACAAGGCATAAAGCTTAAGTTACAAACCATTACAAGGCATTATTCTAAAGCATGGTCAGAGAGAGAGAGTATCTCACCACTGCAGGGCAGGAATAATAATAATAATAATATGCCATTTAGCAGACGCTTTTATTCAAAGCGACTTACAGTCATGTGTGCATACATTTTTACGTATGGGTGGTCCCGGGGATCGAACCCACTACCCTGGCGTTACAAGCGCCATGCTCTACCAATTGAGCTACAGAGGACCACAGGAACAAATAAGAGAAAGAACAATGAATCTTAGACCCTTTATAAGCATCTGAGTTGTTTGGATTAAAAAACGGAGTTGTTGACCAATTGTATTACTGTAAAGTTAACCTCCAATCAGATATCAGACCTACATAGTGTAACCTCTGCCTCTCAGGGGTGAGACAAAGGGGGGGTTGGTGAGATCAACACAGGGAGTGTTGAATTCCTAAGACAACACAGAGGACATTGTTGTATACAGTTGATAAGAAGAGTTACTTCGGGGGGGGGGGGCTGCCCTACAAACATACATGTTGCAACCATATGTCTGATAACACTGGCTGGCTGGGATAATAGACTGGACCGGGTACATTCAGCTTCAAAATCTGTACTAATATTTTTTAAATTGTTCTACTAGCCTAGTCTGTAAAGTCCTAGCATCGGGCTAGCAAGCTAACTTAAATTCCCATACCATCAAAAAGTTGCTCATGTTCTGAATACACCAAAGTGTGCACGGTAACATGGGTTTCAACTAATTTGCTGCTTAGAATGTTATAAATTGATGTTACAGCATGTACACGATGTGTATACACATGCAAATCAACTACAGAACGCCCGTGCTTGTTTCCAAAGCATTTTTTGATTTCACTGTAAATTCCAAAAATGTTTGAAAATAATTTCAAGTTCCAAATCTATCTAATATTAGCATTCCCTTTTAAAATACTGAAATAAGAGTGATGAAAAGAAATACAGGGTAAATAAAAACAAGCTTGGAAGTCTATTTGTAGTCTCACCTACAATACTAACCACAGTAGTATTCACTCAGCCACCCCAGTAACTGTTCAAGATATCCTGTAAACCCATACTTAAACTTCAGTATTCTCAAGGAGACCGCACACAAATAATTATTATTAATAGTTCCTTGTTTAGAGATGACATGTATTTTAATGTGTTATTCTGCATTATATTCTGCTGTCGTTTATCAAGATGAGGTGATCGATCTGCCATTTTGATTTCTCTGTTATAGTGAGAAGAAACCAGATTATTGGAAATGATAAGAAATGTAGAACAACACTTCAAAACAGGCAGTTCACTACTGCACAAATACAAAACACAGACGTATTGTCCGCGTCCCAAATGACACCATATTCCCTTTATAGTGCACTACTTTTGACCAGAACACATAGGGCTCTGGTCAAAAGTAGTGCACTAAATAGAGAATAAGGATGCCATTTGGGACGCAGTCATCTTTAGAGGTTCACATACTTTTGTTTATCCCGTGAGTCCCTGCTCTTGGCGCGGTTCGTGCGGTTGGTGGCGGGGATAGAATGGACGGAGGCGCTCTTTTTGGTGGAGGAATGGGAGGAGTGGGAGCTGTGGGAGAGGCTGGCCTGGGACTGACCCGCGTTGTGGTCAAACTGCATCAGGCAGAAGATCAGGTTCCAATTCCAGTCCTGATGGCACCAGCTCAAAACCATACGGTGGGTTAGTTATTACATACCTGGGGAGGACAGCGGGCAATGAGAGAGAGAGAGAGAGAGAGGGGGAGAGGAGAGAGAGGAGAGAGAGAGAGAGAGAGAGAGGAGAGAGAGAGAGAGAGAGAGGCAGAGAGAGAGAGAGA
>NW_028160411.1:12500-21222 GCF_964263955.1 Coregonus lavaretus | reverse complement strand
GTCGTCAGCACAGTGCACTAGGTGTTGCTGCTTCATGTCATAAAGCTGCTTCTTCATGATGTACTGCCCCAGGTAGAATATCACCTGACAATAGACAGCACAGGGGTCAGAGGTCAACACCACAGCATAACACACAAGAGGAGAGAGAGCGTACAGGGGTGCTGCCAGAGGTCAAGAGGAGAGAGAGCGTACGTAACAGGGGTGCTGCCAGAGGTCAAGAGGAGAGAGAGCGTAACAGGGGTGCTGCCAGAGGTCAAGAGGAGAGAGAGCGTAACAGGGGTGCTGCCAGAGGTCAAGAGGAGAGAGAGCGTAACAGGGTGCTGCCAGAGGTCAAGAGGAGAGAGAGCGTAACAGGGGTGCTGCCAGAGGTCAAGAGGAGAGAGAGCGTAACAGGGGTGCTGCCAGAGGTCAAGAGGAGAGAGAGCGTAACAGGGGTGCTGCCAGAGGTCAAGAGGAGAGAGAGCGTAACAGGGGTGCTGCCAGAGGTCAAGAGGAGAGAGAGCGTAACAGGGGTGCTGCCAGAGATAAAACAAGAGGAGAGAGAGCGTAACAGGGGTGCTGCCAGAGGTCAAGAGGAGAGAGAGCGTAACAGGGGTGCTGCCAGAGGTCAAGAGGAGAGAGAGCGTAACAGGGGTGCTGCCAGAGGTCAAGAGGAGAGAGAGCGTAACAGGGGTGCTGCCAGAGGTCAAGAGGAGAGAGAGCGTAACAGGGGTGCTGCCAGAGGTCAAGAGGAGAGAGAGCGTAACAGGGGTGCTGCCAGAGGTCAAGAGGAGAGAGAGCGTAACAGGGGTGCTGCCAGAGGTCAAGAGGAGAGAGAGCGTAACAGGGGTGCTGCCAGAGGTCAAGAGGAGAGAGAGCGTAACAGGGGTGCTGCCAGAGGTCAAGAGGAGAGAGAGCGTAACAGGGGTGCTGCCAGAGGTCAAGAGGAGAGAGAGCGTAACAGGGGTGCTGCCAGAGGTCAAGAGGAGAGAGAGCGTAACAGGGGTGCTGCCAGAGGTCAAGAGGAGAGAGAGCGTAACAGGGGTGCTGCCAGAGGTCAAGAGGAGAGAGAGCGTAACAGGGGTGCTGCCAGAGGTCAAGAGGAGAGAGAGCGTAACAGGGGTGCTGCCAGAGGTCAAGAGGAGAGAGAGCGTAACAGGGGTGCTGCCAGAGGTCAAGAGGAGAGAGAGCGTAACAGGGGTGCTGCCAGAGGTCAAGAGGAGAGAGAGCGTAACAGGGGTGCTGCCAGAGGTCAAGAGGAGAGAGAGCGTAACAGGGGTGCTGCCAGAGGTCAAGAGGAGAGAGAGCGTAACAGGGGTGCTGCCAGAGGTCAAGAGGAGAGAGAGCGTAACAGGGGTGCTGCCAGAGGTCAAGAGGAGAGAGAGCGTAACAGGGGTGCTGCCAGAGGTCAAGAGGAGAGAGAGCGTAACAGGGGTGCTGCCAGAGGTCAAGAGGAGAGAGAGCGTAACAGGGGTGCTGCCAGAGGTCAAGAGGAGAGAGAGCGTAACAGGGGTGCTGCCAGAGGTCAAGAGGAGAGAGAGCGTAACAGGGGTGCTGCCAGAGGTCAAGAGGAGAGAGAGCGTAACAGGGGTGCTGCCAGAGGTCAAGAGGAGAGAGAGCGTAACAGGGGTGCTGCCAGAGGTCAAAAGGAGAGAGAGCGTAACAGGGGTGCTGCCAGAGGTCAAGAGGAGAGAGAGCGTAACAGGGGTGCTGCCAGAGGTCAAGAGGAGAGAGAGCGTAACAGGGGTGCTGCCAGAGGTCAAGAGGAGAGAGAGCGTAACAGGGGTGCTGCCAGAGGTCAAGAGGAGAGAGAGCGTAACAGGGGTGCTGCCAGAGGTCAAGAGTAGAAGTCTGGGAATGTCTCAGGATAAGACCGCACCATCAATAGTTCTGTCCCAGTCTAGTTGATACTCTCCATATACTGATCCAGGCAGTTCTGTCTCAGTCTAGTCGATACCCTCTCTCCATATACTGATCCAGCCAGTTCTGTCCCAGTCTAGTCGATACACCTCATCCCATACTGATCCAGGCAGTTCTGTCCCAGTCTAGTCGATACACCTCATCCCATACTGATCCAGACAGTTCTGTCCCAGTCTAGTCGATACCCTCCCTCCATATACTGATCCAGGCAGTTCTGTCCCAGTCTAGTTGATACACCTCATCCCATACTGATCCAGGCAGTTCTGTCTCAGTCTAGTCGATACCCTCTCTCCATATACTGATCCAGGCAGTTCTGTCCCAGTCTAGTCGATACACCTCATCCCATACTGATCCAGGCAGTTCTGTCCCAGTCTAGTCGATACACCTCATCCCATACTGATCCAGCCAGTTCTGTCCCAGTCTAGTTGATACCCTCCCTCCATATACTGATCCAGACAGTTCTGTCCCAGTCTAGTCGATACCCTCTCTCCATATACTGATCCAGGCAGTTCTGTCCCAGTCTAGTCGTTACTCTCCATATACTGATCCAGCCAGTTCTGTCCCAGTCTAGTTGATACACCTCATCCCATACTGATCCAGACAACTCAATAAGAGTATTCTGGGTCCCATTTTAGACAGGCAACTGATAAGACACATGATCACTGTACTGAGTAGAAATATATGACTCCATCCCATATACTTCTCTAGCTGACAGGAGGCTATTGTGATTGATCACTGCCACGAAGGCATCAGTTCCTTATCATAAAAGCAGATTACACAGACTGTAAACATATTCTCCAGCAATCAATGTGGACCAGTTAAACACTCAACACCCTATAAACTAAAGCATCAATGCAGCCTCTCAGTCTGAGATAACTGTCTCCCTGATGAACAACAGAGAGGAAGGAGTCCCAGACTAGTTTGACATTCCAGAGGTCCATTTGAACCCCAGTGAGTCAGAGAGGAAGGAGTCCCAGACTAGTTTGACATCCCAGAGGTCCATTTGAACCCCAGTGAGTCAGAGAGGAAGGAGTCCCAGACTAGTTTGACATCCCAGAAGTCCATTTGAACCCCAGTGAGTCAGAGAGGAAGGAGTCCCAGACTAGTTTGACATCCCAGAGGTCCATTTGAACCCCAGTGAGTCAGAGAGGAAGGAGTCCCAGACTAGTTTGACATCCCAGAGGTCCATTTGAACCCCAGTGAGTCAGAGAGGAAGTCAAGAGGTGACTGAATGTTCTAACATTCTAACTAAGATAAACACCAATCTCTCTCTCTATGACTCAGACTTCCTCACAGACAGATAGACCCCCTGACAATTCTCCCCAAAGCTGTGTGACATGTCTTCAAAACCAAGGGGACCTGCTAGCCAATCATAGCTCACCATTTATGTTTAAAATAAGTAAATGACAGTGCATTTGTATTCTAGTTTAGCAGATGCTCTTATCTAGAGTGACAATCAGTTCATTCAACTAAAGTAGGTAAAACAGTATATCAACAGGAAAACAACAGAACCAAGACAAAAGCCTTTATATTTTTTTGAGAGCATCTACTGTATGTAGTACTTAGTTGATGAAAGCGACAACCAATAGTGAAACTAGTGTAAATCTAACTATGTGGAGAAGAATCCAGAGGCAACACCTACACAACTTCTATACCAGTAGTTTGGCTGCTAACAACACATGAAGAGTAACTATTCCTTCCTTAGAAATGAACTAATATCCACTATTCTAGGAGTAAACTAAGATATACTGCAATTGGAAATTCACAACATCAAATATTTAACTTAATTAAAATATGAGACTAGAAAATATTATGGAAACTGAAAAGTCTGGGATATAATGTCCATTGAGGGTCTTAACGGTTTTCATCTGTCTGCTTCACGCAAACAATAACTTGATTAACTAAAGTTGAGCCAAAGACGTGTGGTTTCTATATCAGCAGGGTACAGGCAACAAAGACAGCCAGCTGTCAAGTCACTTCATACCTCTTTCATGGTGAAAACGTCTTTGTCTGCACCTGCCTGCTGTAATAAGATGTGCAGTTTCTCTTTTGGTCGTACCTAGGAAAAAATAGCACATAAAACAAAAACGTTATTTTAGATTCAATGTCATTGTAAACAAATATGATGTAAAATGTGTGATAGAGAGAGAGAGGGAGAGCTATTTAAGTTAATACTTACAAGTTTCTCATTGTCCAACGTATTTATTTGGGAACCAGTTCTATGCCATTCTGACATTCTCTCACAATTCTCTGCCATTCTGTCTTTCACCTGTTGAAGAGTAGAGCAAAAAATACATTTAAAATGTCAAAGTTAACATGCAATGCCTTATAAAAGTATACAATTACATACACGTCAAGACAAGCTTTGGAAGACAGAAACAAGCTTACCTATCTAAATAAATAGAAGTACTAAAGAGTAGACGTCCCTTATACACACACACACACACATCTCTATAATACACCCTTCATATTCTGTACATAAAGTGCTTCAGCTCGGATGCTAGCAGTAGGAACCACTTCCCCGTTTCCCCGGGATTTAAATAGGCTCGGAAAGACATGTCAGGGCTAGCATTGCTCCGGCTGTTGACGCCGGTGTAGGGCTAGCAGTAGGAACCACTTCCCCGTCTCCCCGGGATTTAAATAGGCTCGGAAAGACATGTCAGGGCTAGCATTGCTCCGGCTGTTGACGCCGGTGTAGGGCTAGCAGTAGGAACCACTTCCCCGTTTCCCCGGGATTTAAATAGGCTCGGAAAGACATGTCAGGGCTAGCATTGCTCCGGCTGTTGACGCCGGTGTAGGGCTGAAGCCAGATTACTAACCTCCCTTGACATGTCGAAGCATGACGAGCACACCGCTTTGAGTCACCCACCTAGCGGCCACCCTGCGTCTGTGCACCCCCCTCCACCCTTAGTGCCGAGTTGGATATGCCCGGCATGTCCCAGTTTACTACAGCTCCGCATTATGTAATAATCAGCTGTCAGACTGATGTGGGCAGGTTTGGAGGAAGGGTGTCTCGAATGGTTGCTTTGTAGGTTCCTGGACTCTTATCTTCCATTTTGTTTTCGATCTTAAAAAATTAGTGTAGGAAATAGGGATTTGGTTAAAGAATCTGGCAATGTCTGTATATATATTTATTTTTTAAAGAAGTGAATGTCCAGGGTTTTCAATAACAAAATCTGGTCACTTATTTCTTATTTTCTTTCACATATTTCTTATTTTCATCCAAATTATTCCAACGGAAAAAATGGTATTTGGGTAAGAAAGGGCTATAAAAAACTGATGCAACTTAAATATATTAATTTAATGAGGGGATTTAATTAAATATTTTAGCACACATGCAGGCTTATAGCTTGACAAAACAGATGAAAAGGAACTGGCTTTTCTAGCTAGCTTGTAAACCAATTCAAGTTACACTAGCAATTTTATTTTCCAATGCATGTAACATTGGGTTAACCACAGTGTATTGATGTATTCTGAATCAAAGACATGTTTACCAATTATGCTAAACTTATTAGCTAGCTTGCCAACATAGCTAGCATCGTTAGCATCGCTAGCACGCTAACCCTTAGCTAGCACGCTAACCCTTAGCTAGCACGCTAACCCTTAGCTAGCACGCTAACCCTTAGCTAGCACGCTAACCCTTAGCTAGCACGCTAACCCTTAGCTAGCACGCTAACCCTTAGCTAGCACGCTAACCCTTAGCTAGCACGCTAACCCTTAGCAAGCAGTAAATAAGTATAAGGTAGAAACATGCAAAGTAACAATTGCACATTTATGAATTGTTTGGATAAGCCTACCAATTTCAATGTCATGACGCAGTATATCTGACACAACATTGTCAATGCATGTTGGATTCCACCGAAAGACATTTGTGAGCTAACATTAATTAATTCAAAATAAAGACAACGGGAACATGCATTGCTTGCCAATACACCAAATACAAATACAATTTTAGCTAAAATATTGGTTAGCAGTTTAGTTAATAGCTTACCTTCTTGCATGAATGTAAACATCAGCAACCATCCTCCTCTTCCTTCAAAAGGTGCTGCTACTTTACTGGTGATTGTGCTCAAGGCAGAGACAGGCTTGCCAGGTCAATTGCTAATTTCTAAGAAGTCACTCAAAACCTGCCTTCAAAGCCTGAAAACTAGCACAATTTCAGCAGATTACAGGGAAATTAATAAATGTTTTAAAATGCCATGTTGGTAAAGTTGCAATATAGAAGTAGTATAAAACCTTGCACCCAGCGACCAAAACCTTTCACCTGCAGCAAAGTTTCCAAAGTACCTCAATAAACCACAAAAATGCATACATGGCAACCCTGGGCAGAGACGTGTTGACCTGTGAAACTTTTGGTTGTGCACTCTGCAGAAGTCAGATATTTGTGGCTAATGTTAACATTCTGTGGAGGTCACCTGATCCTAGATCTGTGAAAAGGTTGACAACAACACAGTTTATGTTTGTGTTAGAGAGCACATTACAGGCCTGTCTGAATTTTATTTAGTCATTTGAAATCACATATTTTAATGTTAAGCTTTGATTTGTAACACTAAATGTTTTGTCAGTGCATAGTATTCTGCAAGACAATCTGTGGAACATTTTCATATTAGTGGTACATTTGAGTGAGATTTTGAGCTAGCAGTTGGAATTTTGATACATTGTATGACACACCCTACACTACAGCCAATCAATGATCAGCCTCCCATCCCCTTCTCTGCTCCCATCCCCCTCTCTGCTCCACTCCACCAAGTCAAACATATAAGCCAACTACAGTGGGGAGAACAAGTATTTGATACACTGCCGTTCTATATCGTGGAGCTCCGCCCCATAGGGGAGCTCTGCTCCTAGTGGTTTACCCTCTGCCCTAAGGCAGCAGCAGCCTGAGACAAAATTATGCACACACCTACAGCCAATAGGAGTACAGGTGTCCCTATAAGAGGGGGTGCCTCCCCTCAATCAGCCTCCCTTTTTCTTCAGCGACTGGACTAGACTGAAGAAGCCAAGAAGAGACGAAGAGAAGACTCAGGACGAAGAAAACGCCGTCGATTTTCCAGATCATCGACGTCGTCCTACAATGAGCACACCAAGCTTATCCATAGGGTAAGTATTTAACAAAAGCTCTTTTCAGAGCTCAATGTCGCTGTTCCCCTTGGCGGCTGTCGACCCCCCCGACATATGTTTCGTGGGTTGAGGGACACAGCACGCCAGGGACAGCTTCATTAATCCCCCACTATGCGCCAGCTGCGCCCTCCTTTTTGAAGGAGTGGAAGCAGCGTTGGGCATTTTTAGGGAGGATATTCCTCTTGAGGATGTGCTATCAGTGTTAGTCTCAGCTTCTGAGGCATCATCTGAAGGCGCTGACTCAGGAGATGACAGGGCTATTGGGGAAGAAATGAATATTCTATTGGAACAATTCATTACACTGACCCAGATGTTTAACACCCCTTTTCCTTCGGGAAATTGTGAGGTCATTACATCCCTGGATGATGACGCCACAGCCTCTCTGTGCCTGAATTCTCAGGTCTCATTGAGTGGGCTGCTAAACAGCGGGAGATTAAGCTGCCCCCCATTCCCTCCAACCCGGAAGTGGATATGAGGAAGGGCGGCCGTTACTCTCGCTACAGCTTGGCGTCAGACGGCGGCCTCCAGCAGCAAGGGAGCGGGCCTCGTCCCCCCCCCTGCAGCGCCAGAGGTGCCGGCGAGAGAGGTCATTAAAGCGTCATCCTGGCATCACCCGAAGGGCGGCCAGAAGAGACGCCGTTTATGACAGGCGAGGGGGAGAGAACGGAAGACGGCACAGCGCCTGCTGTGACCGAGCCCACTGTCCCCCCCACTCTACCGTTGAGTGTATGGAGGAGAATGTTTTTTGTTGATGTGTGTAATAAAGAGTTGGCTCTACTTGACACTGTCAAAAAAGAGCCCCTTTTCCATAATACATCCGAGAGCGTTCGACCTTCCTCACTCTCGCTCTCTCTCTTACCACTATGAGTGCAGCTCAGCCCACCATGGTGCGTTGCTGAATGCACACATAAGGCAGGTATATAAAAGGTATTAAGTGTACCTTATAAAGACCTCACTTTACAGACTCCTAGGAGTGCTGTAGTGAGTGTCTCACATAGCAGGCTGCAGTCTCAGCCAGATAATGGCATGATGACGCGACCGCTATTCGGGACGGCGCTCTGTCTCAGGCTAACGCCTCAGTCAGTGCAGTTCAGACCCGTGCTGCGGTCACGGAGGGCCTGATTACTACGGTTACGGGCGTAACCAACGTATCGGCGCCCCCGTTTTCTCTCAGAACGCGCTGATAATAACCAAATTGGGGATGGCGCACTATCACAGACTAAGGTCTCTGTTAGTACGACCCAGACCCATGCTGCGTTCAAGAAGGGCCCGATTACCACGGTCACGAAGGTGCCCAGTGTATCGGCGCCCCCACTTCTTTCTGAACGCGCTAATACTCACCACACTGAGCGTAGTTCAGCCCACCAGAGGTGCAGAGCTGAACGCACACAGGAGGTGAAGTGAGGAAAGATACCAAGACACCATCTTGGCTTATCTCAAAGAGACCTCACTTTACAGACCCCAAGGAGTACTGTAGTGAGCCGAAATTCAACAATATTCAAACATTTATTGAACTTAGTAGGAAATCAACTAAATCTATTCAACTTGTTAGAAAACGCATTAATTTGCCCAAGTCAATCATAAGACATGAACAAAATGCATCAGTGATTGGTATTTCCATGAACTTTCTGAAAGGGCACAGGAATACCCCTGTCTGTGTGCATGCGTGCGGTGCGCGAGTATGTCTACACTTTGTGTAGCC
>NW_028160411.1:0-10000 GCF_964263955.1 Coregonus lavaretus | reverse complement strand
CAAGTCAATCATAAGACATGAACAAAATGCATCAGTGATTGGTATTTCCATGACCGGGAGACACATGGGGCGGCGCACAATTGGCCCAGCGTCGTCCAGGGTAGGGGAGGGAATGGCCGGCAGGGATGTAGCTCAGTTGATAGAGCATGGCGTTTGCAACGCCAGGGTTGTGGGTTCGATTCCAACGGCGGACCAGTATGAAAAAAATATATATATATGTATTCACTAACTGTAAGTCGCTCTGGATAAGAGCGTCTGCTAAATGACTAAAATGTAAAATATAAATGTAGTTTAGGTGTCGTATCGATGGGCCGGCTGTGCAGACTGACTGCCACCGTTTGTTTCCCGCTTGGATAGAGTCAAGAATATGTTTTTCATTATTCTAACAAAAACTCATCATCACACTATTGTTGTTCTAAAGTAAAATCAACCTCTTCACCCTCATCATTCAGTTAGGCCTCATTTTTTAATTAGATTGTGAAGTAACTTGCACAATTATCGCCTATTCCATCTATTTGTCATTCATTCAGTGGGCATTCGATCATCAACTTGGCTGGAGTCAAGGATATGTTTTTGAATTATTCTAAAGGACTACTGCAACGTGTAGCATGTTCTCATTTCCCTTACAATGCATTTGATTAGTAATATACTGAACAAAAATATAAACTCAACATGTAAAGTGTTGGTCCCATGTTTCATGAGCTGAAATAAAAGATCCCAGAAATGTTCCATACGCACAAATATGCCATATGCTTATTTCTCTCAAATTTTCTGCACAAATTTGTTTACATCCCTGTTAGTGAGCATTTCTCCTTTGCCAAGATAATCCATCCACCTGACAGGTGTGGCATATCAAGAAGCTGATTAAACAGTATGATCATTACATAGATGCACCTTGTGCCGGGGACAATAAAAGGCCACTCTAAAATGTGCAGTTTTGTCACACAACGCAATGCCACAGATGTATCAAGTTTTGAGGGTGCGTGCAATTGGCATGCTGACTGCAGGAATGTCCACCAGAGCTGTTACCAGTTAATGTAATGTTAATTTCTCTACTATAAGCCACCTCCAACGTCATTTTACAGAATTTGGCAGTATGTCCAACCGGCCTCACAACCGCAGACCACGTGTAACCACGCCAGCCCAGGACCTCCACATCCGACTTCTTCACCTGCAGGATCGTCTGAGACCAGCCATCCGGACAGCTGATGAAACTGAGGAGTATTTTGGTCTGTAATAAAGCCCTCTTGTGGGGTAAAACTCATTCTGATTGGCTGGGCCTGGCTCCACAGTGGGTGGACCTGGTGCCCAAGTGGGTGGGCCTATGCCCTCCCAGGACCACCCATGGCTGCGCCCCTGCCCACTCATGTGAAATCAATAGATTAGGCCCTAATGAATTTATTTAAATTGACTGACTTCCTTATATGATCTGTAACTCAGTAAAACCATTGAAATTATTGCATGTTGCATTTATATTTTTTGTTCAGTATAGTTATTGTCAGTAAAGTTATGGTAAATAAAACAGTCCCATAACAGCTTCTATTTACACTTTGTAAAAAGAAGCTGTTATGGGACTGTTTTATTTATTATAACTATACTGAACAAAAAATATAAATGCAACATGCAATCATTTCAATGGTTTTACTTTGGGGATAGGTGTGAAAGAAATACAGGTAAAAAGGCTCTAAATACTTTTCTGAATGTGACTTCAACATTCTAACAAATGAGCAATGTAAAATACAAACATTTAGGAAAAGTCAAGGAAGGAGCAGAACTTAGATTTTTTGGGGGGGCTGATTTTTTACATTTCAGAAAATCTAATGTCAATGCCTGTTGGTCTATAGCGGTTCTAGTGTTAACTAACTATTTAGCAGTCTTATGACTTGCGGGTAGAAGCTGTTCAGGGTCCTGTTGGTTCCAGACTTGGTGCATCAGTACCGCTTGTTGTGCGGTAGCAGAGAGAGAACAGTCTATGACTTGAGTGGCTGGAGTCAAAGCATACTACAGTATAGGGATAAGATATTTGATCAATACTATTGATTTCAGAAGGGGAAAAAAAAGGCCAATCAAAGTCTGAAGGTATGTATTTTTCCAGTACAACTTACTTCTCCCATTGAGTGTGAGGGTGCACTCGCTCCTAGTGTTGAGGGTGTGGTTATGTGTGTCCATGAAGGACAAGGCCTCGTCACAGTTTGTCCCCTGCTCCGCATAACTCCTGTCCATGGAGTTCACCATCACTGTCATCTCCTGCCGAGCACTGCTCAACGTCTCCTTACGCTTCTTAGCCAGCTTCCTGTTTAGGAGAACACAAGACAAACAACAACAAATCAACAACGAATCAATAATCAATGAATCAATAATTATAATGTCCTACTTTAGTGTTGCTCAACGTCTCCTTACGCTTCTCTGCCTTCTGTTAATGAGAAAAGAACAGACTAACAAAAGAGAGATATTAGTTGAAACAGATGTTAGATGTTAGAGATGACTCATACCTGGAAAGACATTGAAGGATTGGGTAGAAAAGACTGTGGTAAAGAGAGAGAGAAGTTACATTCATTTAAAACTTTTTCCTCCCAATTCGAGCCAAGCAATTCGATCCATACCATTTACCATCTAATTCATTTGGCAAGGCTTAGTCTTGTGAAGGCAGATACATCAATCAGCGGGCCCGATGATGGTCAATTAGTCATTGAATCCTGGGGTGGAGAAGGCATTACAGCAATAATAGAGTTTGTTTGCCTCAAGAAACAACTTGCTTTCAGGACTTCCTCCAGAACCACACGATTCTGGGACAAAAAAAATGCTATTTTGTGCAGCAGATAATGTACATTTGGGTTGTCTTTGGACTGGACGCTTTTTGGGCCTCCTTCAGGCCAATTCAACTCAATACAGTCAGGAACAAAACTACCCTATACTCAGACAAACAGATATTTTGTGCACATTGAAAATAGATTGGAATAGGGGGCCAGACCAGATTAAGCAGTGAATGTGTGGTGAGCCTCATCATGGTACTCTATCCCATAGAAATAAATACTTATCATGGAACTCTACCCCATATAAATAAATACTTATCATGGAACTCTACCCCATATAAATAAATACTTATCATGGAACTCTACCCCATAGAAATAAATACTTATCATGGTACTCTACCCCATATAAATAAATACTTATCATGGAACTCTACCCCATAGAAATAAATACTTATCATGGTACTCTACCCCATAGAAATACATACTTATCATGGTACTCTACCCCATATAAATAAATACTTATCATGGAACTCTACCCCATAGAAAGAAATACTTATCATGGTACTCTACCCCATAGAAATAAATACTTATCATGGTACTCTACTCCATAGAAATAAATACTTATCATGGTACTCTACCCCATAGAAATTCTACTCTGACTGTACTCCACACACACACACACACACACACACACACACACACACACACACACACACACACACACACACACACACACACACACACACACACACAAATAGAACCGCTCTCTCCTATTTAACCAGCAACAATACAGTATTGACCTGCCTGTTCAAGTCCTCATTCTACAACACAATGCAGCTCACGGCTTGAGGGGGAATATACACGGCTGTGACCATGACCGAAGATAATTATCTTGGGAGGTAATACGGTCGGCATTTGATTGTGAGGTATTCTAGGTTGGGTGAACAAAAGGACTTGAGTTCCTGTACGTTATCACAATCACACCACTTTACAAAGTTAATATTTCACCTTTTATATTATTTAGTGTTAGTGTTAGTGGGACAGAAAGTAGCCTATAGAAACTCCCCCTTCAACTTTTTTCACATTTTGTTGCATGACAAAATGGGATTGAAATAGATTTAATTGTATTGATTTGTAATCGATCTACACAAACACTCCATAATGTCAAGTATGTCAAGTCCTCTGTAGCTCAGCTTACAAGCACATCGCTTGTAACGCCAGGGTAGTGGGTTCGATCCCCGGGACCACCCATACACAAAAATATATATGCACGCATGACTGTAAGTCGCTTTGGATAAAAGCGTCTGCTAAATGGCGTATTATTATTATTAAACCTGACTCAGTTACACCAGCTCTGTCAGGAGGAATGGGACAAAATTCACCCAAGTTATTGTGGGAAGCTTGTGGAAGGCTACCCGAAACATTTGACCCAAGTTAAACAATTTAAAGGCAATGCTACCAAATACTAATTGAGTGAATGTAAACTTCTGACCCACTGGGAATGTGATGAAAGGAATTAAAGCTGAAATAAATCATTCTCTCTACTATTATTCTGACATTTCACATTCTTAAAATAAAGTGGTGATCCTAACTGACCTTTCACATTTTAGTCATTTAGCAGATGCTCTTATCCAAAGCGACTTACAGTTAGTGAGTGCATACATTTTCATACTGGCCCCCCGTGGGAATCAAACCCACAACCCTGGCGTTGCAAACACCATGCTCTACCAACTGAGCTACAAGGAGGCCTTTTCACTAGGATTAAATGTCAGGAATTGTGAAAAACTGAGTTTAAATGTTTTTGGCTAAGGTGTATGTAAACTTCCAACTGTACCTGGTAAAATAACGGTAAAAAAATACACCCAAATAAATAAAACTATAAACTGTGGAGGAGTGAAGTCTGCGACAGCCAAAAGTCGGACACTGACGTGATTTTCCTACAGCAAGGCTCAGATCAACATTTCAGTTCTAATCTTTAGGAACAATGGCTTCTTTATAATGTGGAAATAAACATGTATCTAACCCCCATATCACACACTGAAATCATAATCTAATATTATGTGTGTACATCGTATAATTACTATAATAAGACCATCCTCTATAGAAGAGGCTATAATAAGACCATCCTCTATAGAAGAGGCTATAAGACCATCCTCTATAGAAGAGACTATAATAAGACCATTCTCTATAGAAGAGACTATAATAAGACCATCCTCTATAGAAGAGACTATAATAAGACCATCCTCTATAGAAGAGACTATAATAAGACCATCCTCTATAGAAGAGACTATAATAAGACCATCCTCTATAGAAGAGACTATAATAAGACCATGCTCTATAGAAGAGGCTATAATAAGACCATTCTCTATAGAAGAGACTATAATAAGACCATTCTCTATAGAAGAGACTATAATAAGACCATCCTCTATAGAAGAGACTATAATAAGACCATTCTCTATAGAAGAGACTATAATAAGACCATCCTCTATAGAAGAGACTATAATAAGACCATGCTCTATAGAAGAGGCTATAATAAGACCATTCTCTATAGAAGAGACTATAATAAGACCATTCTCTATAGAAGAGACTATAATAAGACCATCCTCTATAGAAGAGACTATAATAAGACCATTCTCTATAGAAGAGGCTATAAGACCATCCTCTATAGAAGAGACTATAATAAGACCATTCTCTATAGAATAGACTATAATAAGACCATCCTCTATAGAAGAGGCTATAAGACCATTCTCTATAGAAGAGGCTATAATAAGACCATCCTCTATAGAAGAGACTATAATAAAACCATTCTCTATAGAAGAGACTATAATAAGACCATTCTCTATAGAAGAGGCTATAAGACCATTCTCTATAGAAGAGACTATAATAAGACCATTCTCTATAGAAGAGACTATAATAAGACCATCCTCTATAGAAGAGACTATAATAAGACCATTCTCTATAGAAGAGGCTATAAGACCATCCTCTATAGAAGAGACTATAATAAGACCATTCTCTATAGAATAGACTATAATAAGACCATCCTCTATAGAAGAGGCTATAAGACCATTCTCTATAGAAGAGGCTATAATAAGACCATCCTCTATAGAAGAGACTATAATAAAACCATTCTCTATAGAAGAGACTATAATAAGACCATTCTCTATAGAAGAGGCTATAAGACCATTCTCTATAGAAGAGACTATAATAAGACCATCCTCTATAGAAGAGGCTATAATAAGACCATCCTCTATAGAAGAGGCTATAAGACCATTCTCTATAGAATAGACTATAATAAGACCATTCTCTATAGAATAGACTATAATAAGACCATCCTCTATAGAAGAGACTATAATAAGACCATTCTCTATAGAAGAGGCTATACAGTGCCTTTGGAAAAGTATTCAGAACCCTTTACCTTTTCCACATTTTGTTATGTTACTGCCTTATTCTAAAATCGATTAAATAAACAGAAAATCCTCATCAATCTACACACAATAACCCATAATGACAAAGTGAAAACATGTTTTTAGATATGTTTGTACATTTATTCAACCTAAAAAACAGAAATACCTTATTTCCATAAGTATTCAGATCCTTTGCTATGAGACTCGAAATTGAGTTCAGGTGCATCCTGTTTCCATTGATCATCCTTGAGATGTTTCTACAACTTGATTGGAGTCCACCTGTGGTAAATTCAATTGATTGGACATGATTTGGAAAGGCAAACACCTGTCTATATAAGTCCCACAGTTGACAGTGCATGTCAGAGCAAAAACCAAGCCAGGAGGTTGAAGGAATTGTCTGTAGAGCTCCGAGACAGGATTGTGTCGAGGCACAGATCTGGGGAAGGGTACCAAAACATTTCTGCAGCATTGAAGGTCCCCAAGAATACAGTGGCCTCCATCATTCTTAAATGGAAGAAGTTTGGAACCACCAAGACTCTTCCTAGAGCTGGCCGCCCGGCCAAACTGAGCAATCGGGGGAGAAGGGCCTTGGTCAGGGAGGTGACCAAGAACCCGATGGTCACTCTGACAGAGCTCTAGAGTTCCTGTGTAGAGATGGGAGAACCTTCCAGAAGGACAACCATCTCTACAGCACTCCACCAATCAGGCCTTTATGGTAGAGTGGCCAGACGAAAACACTCCTCAGTAAAAGGAACATGACAGCCCGCTTGGAGTTTTCCAAAAGGCACATAAAGACTCTCAGACCATGAGAAACAAGATTCTCTGGTCTGATGAAACCAATATTGAACTCTTTGGCCTGAATGCCAAGCGTCTCATCTGGAGGAAACCTGGCACCATCCCTACAGTGAAGCATGGTGGTAGCAGAATCATGCTGTGGGGATGTTTTTCAGCGGCAGGGACTGGGAGACTAGTCAGGATCGAGGGAAAGATGAACGGAGCAAAGTACAGAGAGATCCTTGATGAAATCTGCTCCAGAGCGCTCAGGACTTCAGACTGGGACGAAGGTTCACCTTCCAACAGGACAACAACCCTAAGCACATAGCCAAGACAACACAGGAGTGGCTTCGGGACAAGTCTCTGAATGTCCTTGAGTGGCCCAGCCAGAGCCCGGACTTGAACTAGATCGAACATCTCTGGAGAGACCTGAAAATAGCTGTGCAGCAACGTTCCCCATCCAACCTGACAGAGCTTGAGAGGATCTGCAGAGAAGAATGGGAGAAACTCCCCAAATACAGGTGTGCCAAGCTTGTAGCGTCATATCCAAGAAGACTCTAGGCTGTAATCGCTGCCAAAGGTGCTTCAACAAAGTAGTGATTAAAGGGTCTCAATACTTATCTAAATGTAATATTTCAGTAATTGTATTTTTAATGAATTAGCAAACATTTCTAAAAACCTGTTTTTGCTTTGTCATGAATGGATATTGTGTGTAGATTGATGAGGGTAAAAAAAACGATTTGATCAACTTTAGAATATGGCTGTAACGTAACATAATGTGGAAAAAGTCAAGGGGTCTGAATACTTTCCGAAGGCACTGTAAGACCATCCTCTATAGAAGAGGCTATAAGACCATTCTCTATAGAAGAGGCTATAATAAGACCATCCTCTATAGAAGAGGCTATAAGACCATCCTCTATAGAAGAGACTATAATAAGACCATTCTCTATAGAAGAGGCTATAATAAGACCATTATCTATAGAAGAGACTATAATAAGACCATTCTCTATAGAAGAGACTATAATAAGACCATTCTCTATAGAAGAGGCTATAATAAGACCATCCTCTATAGAAGAGACTATAATAAGACCATCCTCTATAGAAGAGACTATAAGACCATTCTCTATAGAATAGACTATAATAAGACCATTCTCTATAGAAGAGGCTATAATAAGACCATCCTCTATAGAAGAGACTATAATAAGACCATCCTCTATAGAAGAGGCTATAATAAAACAATCCTCTATAGAAGAGACTATAATAAGACCATCCTCTATAGAAGAGGCTATAAGACCATTCTCTATAGAATAGACTATAATAAGACCATCCTCTATAGAAGAGACTATAATAAGACCATTCTCTATAGAAGAGACTATAATAAGACCATCCTCTATAGAAGAGACTATAATAAGACCATTCTCTATAGAAGAGGCTATAATAAGACCATTCTCTATAGAAGAGACTATAATAAGACCATCCTCTATAGAAGAGGCTATAATAAGACCATCCTCTATAGAAGAGACTATAATAAGACCATCCTCTATAGAAGAGGCTATAATAAGACCATCCTCTATAGAAGAGACTATAATAAGATCATTCTCTATAGAAGAGGCTATAATAAGACCATTCTCTATAGAAGAGACTATAATAAGACCATCCTCTATAGAAGAGGCTATAATAAGACCATTCTCTATAGAAGAGGCTATAAGACCATTCTCTATAGAAGAGACTATAATAAGACCATCCTCTATATAAGAGGCTATAATAAGACCATCCTCTATAGAAGAGACTATAAGACAATTCTCTATAGAAGAGACTATAATAAGACCATTCTCTATAGAAGAGACTATAATAAGACCATTCTCTATAGAAGAGGCTATAATAAGACCATCCTCTATAGAAAAGACTATAATAAAAACCATTCTCTATAGAAGAGACTATAATAAGACCATTCTCTACATCTACTCAATCTCAATACAGCTCCTAGTACCATTCCTTTCCATTATTGTTCTAGCTCCCCTCACCTCCCCCTCCTCTCTTCCCTGCTCCTCTCCTCTGTTCTCCTCTCCTCTCTTCCCATCTCCCCTCCACTCTTCCCCTCTCCACTCTTCCCTTCTTCCCTCCTCTCCTCCCTCATCAGAATGCAGAGACCGTCAGAACCAGCCACGTACACGATCTTGTACCAATTAATATGATTCTTGCTCAATGTTCTGGCAGCCTTGTAGGTTTAAATGAAGGTGTTAGTGCACTCAGCACATTCTGCTAAACGCTATGCTTCCCAAATTGCACTATACTCCCTTTGTAGTGCACTACTTTTGACCTGAGCCCATAGGGAATAGGGTGTCATTTGGGACGCAGAAATAGTCTAACAGGCTCTGTTATAGCACTGCCTGTTGTAGTGATAAGGACCGGACGGACAGACGGATGGAGGGAGAGAGAGAGAGAGAGAGGATGGGAGGGAGAGAGAGAGAGAGGATGGGAGGGAGAGAGAGAGAGAGGATGGGAGGGAGAGAGAGAAGGGGAGAGAGAGAGAGAGAGAGAGAGAGAGAGAGAGAGAGAGAGAGAGAGAGAGAGAGAGAGAGAGAGAGCATGGGAGACCTCAGCCTCTTGCTGCTCATTTTCATGATGCTGATGCTAGCCGTTTTACACAACAATAGAGAGTCAGAGACAGGCGGTTAGACGCTCCCATGTGAAATGCATGATGGGAACCAAGGCCTCTCTCTCCCTCTCTCTCTCCATTCGTCTCTCTCTACCCCGCTCTCTCTTCCTTCCCTCACTCCCTCCCCCCTCTTTCATCCCCTTCTACCTCATTGTCAGTATATTGGCAGAGCGAGGCTGTGTGTCCTTGGGGGGTAAATGGTCCTGTTGCCTGTATTGGATTCCATTGACAGGCAGGGAGATAGCAGGGTGTGTGTGTGTGTGGTTGGGCTCCATTGACAGGCAGGGAGATAGCAGGGTGTGTGTGTGTGGTTGGGCTCCATTGACAGGCAGGGAGATAGCAGGGTGTGTGTGTGTGGTTGGGCTCCATTGACAGGCAGGGAGATAGCAGGGTGTGTGTGTGTGGTTGGG
>NW_028160412.1:130000-132269 GCF_964263955.1 Coregonus lavaretus | reverse complement strand
GTCATGGTAGTAGGTGTTGGGTTTAAATGTCGTCCTAGAAACATTGGAGTGTTTCACTTTTTGACAGATTCCCCTCTCTGTCACCTGGGTGACCCCTATCTGTGTGTCTGTCTGTCTGTGTGTGTGTGTGTGTGTGTGTGTGTGTGTGTGAGTGTGTGTGTGAGTGTGTACGCGCTTGTGTGTTTGCGAGCGTCACACCTCATCAAAATACAGGAAATGGAATTGAGGGGGAGACACACACACACACACAACCTAACCTGAGGTGAGTCTTTGGGCATTGGCACCTGACTGTTTACCTCTGAATGACATCATATTTGCATCTGTCAGATCAGATCTCTCCTTTCTCTGTTTATTTATTCTCTCTCTCTCTCTCTCTCTCTCTCTCTTTCTCTCTCTCTCTCTCTGTCTCTCCCTCTTTCTCTCTCTGTCTCTGTCTCTCCCTCTTTCTCTCTGTCTCTCTGTCTCTCTGTCTCTCTCTCTCTCTCTCTCTCTCTCTCTCTCTCTATCTATCTATCTAGCTATCTTTATCCCCCCCCTCTCTCTCTCAAGCCATAGACTATTTTCTCTGCTGCCGCACTGCATGCGGTACCGGTGCATCAAGTCTGACACCAACAGGCTCCTGAACAGCTTCTATCCCCAAGGAATACAAGTGATAAATAGCTAACAAAATATCTACACAGACTATCTGAGTTAACCTTGTATTTTATTTTTTCCACTGTCTCAATGCACACTCACAGGGCCCCTACACACTCACACACACTGTCACTCCAACACACACACACACTGTCACTCCAACACACACACAAACCCTCACTCCATCATTTGATCACTCACACAATATACACATGCAATTATACTGACTCTACACACCCACACATCCACTCACATACAAACTGCTGCTACTCTGTTTATCTCATATCCTGTTGCCTAGACACCTTACCCCTATACACACAGTGGGGAGAACAAGTATTTGATACACTGCCGATTTTGCAGGTTTTCCTACTTACAAAGCATGTAGAGGTCTGTAATTTTTATCATAGGTACACTTCAACTGTGAGAGACGGAATCTAAAACAAAAAATCCAAGAAAATCACATTGTATGATTTTTAAGTAATTAATTTGCATTTTATTGCATGACATAATTATTTGATACATCAGAAAAGCAGAACTTAATATTTGGTACAGAAACCTTTGTTTGCAATTACAGAGATCATACGTTTCTGTAGGTCTTGACCAGGTTTGCACACACTGCAGCAGGGATTTTGGCCCACTCCTCCATACAGACCTTCTCCAGATCCTTCAGGTTTCGGGGCTGTCGCTGGCAATACGGACTTTCAGCTCCCTCCAAAGATGTTCTATTGGGTTCAGGTCTGGAGACTGGCTAGGCCTCTCCAGGACCTTGAGATGCTTCTTACGGAGCCACTCCTTAGTTGCCCTGGCTGTGTGTTTCGGGTCGTTGTCATGCTGGAAAACCCAGCCACGACCCATCTTCAATGCTCTTACTGAGGGAAGGAGGTTGTTGGCCAAGATCTCGCGATACATGGCCCCATCCATCCTCCCCTCAATACGGTGCAGTCGTCCTGTCCCCTTTGCAGAAAAGCATCCCCAATGAATTATGTTTCCACCTCCATGCTTCACGGTTGGGATGGTGTTCTTGGGGTTGTACTCATCCTTCTTCTTCCTCCAAACACGGCGAGTGGAGTTTAGACCAAAAAGCTCTATTTTTGTCTCATCAGACCACATGACCTTCTCCCATTCCTCCTCTGGATCATCCAGATGGTCATTGGCAAACTTCAGACGGGCCTGGACATGCGCTGGCTTGAGCAGGGGGACCTTGCGTGCGCTGCAGGATTTTAATCCATGACGGCGTAGTGTGTTACTAATGGTTTTCTTTGAGACTGTGGTCCCAGCTCTCTTCAGGTCATTGACCAGGTCCTGCCGTGTAGTTCTGGGGCTGATCCCTCACCTTCCTCAATGTGATTTTCTGGATTTTTGTTTTAGATTCCGTCTCTCACAGTTGAAGTGTACCTATGATACAAATTACAGACCTCTACATGCTTTGTAAGTAGGAAAACCTGCAAAATCGGCAGTGTATCAAATACTTGTTCTCCCCACTGTATATACCTCCATCACTCCAATATCACAATGTAAATATGGTATTGGAACTGACTTTTTAAATATTTCCTGTATATAGTTGCTTCCTTACTTACTTATTTTATTGTGCATTTTATATGTCCTATTCTTATTTATTGTGTTTTTTTCTAGTTAT
>NW_028160412.1:102500-127500 GCF_964263955.1 Coregonus lavaretus | reverse complement strand
GAGAGGGGTTGTTTAATGTCCCTACACATTGAAGAGGTGTAAACCTGGATACAGTACAGTACACACCAATGTAGACCAAGTTAGTTATCCAGTGGTGGTAACTTAGCAGTTATTTCACCACCATCATCACCATCACCACCACCATCATCACACCACCATCATCACCACCATCATCACCATCATCACCACCATCATCACCATCACCACCACCATCATCACACCACCATCATCACCATCATCACCACCATCATCATCACCATCACCATCATCATCACCATCATCATCATCACCATCATCACCATCATCACCATCACCACCATCATCACCTTACCAGGGGTTCCGGCAATGGCTAACAAGATGAGTTAAAAAATTGTTAAGGCATTTTGACGCGGTTTACCTGTTCATTAAAAGTTAATGTATATTTCGTACATCTCTTTTATCACTAAGTAATCACCTTTTACCATTCAGCCAGGGCAGTGGTTGAGTAGGTGTTAGGACAGGCAGCACCTACATTTTTACAGTTTTTCTCAATTGCTAAAACACTAAACCCTATTGTCTGAACAAAATGCTCAGTTGCCTGAACCCACTGATTGAATCAATCACTCTTTTGGCAAAACCATAAGCACTTTTCACCTGTTTAGACATAACTTGCCAACACATTTTCATTGTGATGCACCCGTGCTGCATAATGGTGAGCACAGGTGACAAAAGTCAAACACAATTAGAGCACAGGTGTCACCACTTGAACACAACAACTCAAAATTGATCACACTTGTGGCTAATGATGTGAGGGAACATATACAGTAAGCCAGTTCAGAGAGCACTGGTTTGTGAGGCCCTACAATGGATAGAAATCTGAGAGGAAGAGTTCGTGTGAGAGGAGGTCGAGGTGGTCGAGGTGGTCAGCGAAGACAAAGAACAGTAATATCTGATGAAATCAGAGCTACTGTGATTGACCATGTTCTTGTCCATGGTATGAGCATGAGGGAGGCTGGACAAAGGGTACAACCAAACATCAGTAGATTCACTGTGTCCACCATAATCCGAAGATTTAGAGAAGAGAACAGGTAATTACCTTTTTTTGACATTATAGTACAGTATGTAAATGTTGACAGCAATTACTGTATGACATACTATATACTGTACCACAGTATACTGTAAGTAAATATATGTTTCAGTACATCACTGTACCAATGTACTGTAGTATTGTAATGGAGGGTTGGTCTAACTGTTTGTAGGCCTAGTATTCCATGTATATTTTTTGTAACTCCATGTTCTCTTTTTGTAGAATTGAAAGACTGCCACATGGGGGTGGGAGGACAGGTATGTTCTCCCCACACCAAGAGACCCTAATTGTTGATATGGTCCGTGAGAACAATGCCATTAAACTGAGCGAAATTCAGCAGAAGATCATTGAGGACCATTTACATTTTGAGGGTATCAACAGTGTCAGCCTCTCTACTGTTGATCGTGTCCTCAAGCGCAACAGACTGCGCATGAAACAGCTATACAGAGTGCCCTTTGATCACAACTCAGACAAAGAGCAAAGATTCCAGTATGTACAGGTTGGCATATATCCAGACACATTCAATGTTGATTACTCTAAGTAGTGATTTACTGTAGTGGCCTAAATCACTTTTTCCGTATCACTTACAAAACTATATATATTTCTACAGAGGGTTTTTCAACTGGATGCAATGGAAAGACCCCATCAATACATCTACATGGATGAAGCTGGGTTTAATCTCACCAAAAGGAGAAGGAGAGGCCGTAATGTGATTGGCCATCGGGCCATTGTTGGTGTTCCTGGGCAGCGTGGTGGCAATGTCACATTATGTGCTGCCATCAGCAATCATGGGGTTGTCCACCATCATGCCAACCTGGGGCCCTACAACACTCACCAGCTCCTCATTTTCCTCAATCACATGCGAGATGCTTTGTTAGGGCAGCAGGATGAGCATCCCATCTATGTTGTTGTTTGGGACAATGTGAGTTTTCACAGAGCCCTCCAGGTTAGAGAGTGGTACAATATGAACCAAGGTTTTATCAATCTTTGCCTTCCACCGTACTCCCCTTTCCTAAACCCCATTGAGGAATTCTTCTCCTCATGGCGGTGGAAGGTATATGAACGCCAACCTTACACCAGGGTAAATCTCCTGCAAGCCATGGGACTTGCCTGTGGTGACATAGGTGTGGAGGCATGCCAAGCCTGGATACGGCATGCCAGGGGTTTTTTCCCCCTTTGCCTGGCCAGACAAAATGTGGCCTGTGATGTGGATGAAGTCCTGTGGCCTGACCCAGTACGGAGACATGATGCTGTGGCTGAGTAATGCACTTATTTGTATATTTTTGTACTTTATTTTTACATGGGCTTACTGTACACAAGTGGCAAACGCATAAGATTTCTGTTTGTTTTTACAAGTGCTACATGTAAATGCACAAGATTTCTGTTTTGTCTTTTTGTACAAGTGCTAAATGCACAGTTTTTTTTTTGTTTTGCAACATGCATTTAGCCTACAGTGAACAATAAACATTTATTTCTCCAGCTTCATGTCCTGAGCATTGTGTTTTCTATTTGTCTACGTAGTGTTTAGTGACTGTTCAGTAGTGTTTTTAATTTTGATTGACTCGGGGCACGATTTGACAACATAGTTCAGTTTTGAGCACAGATTGAACTGTTTTGAGGTGAAAGTTTGGTTTTGCAAGAAGAGTCTGAGGTTTTGTGAATGTAGCTTGAAAATTGGGTTTTGTGTTCACAGTTAAGAGAAAAGGAGAGCAGCTTTCAAGAAATGTGTCTTAGCAATCGAGAAAAACTGTAAACAATCTCCTTCTAAAGGCTGGTTTCCACAAAACACAGGTTGAAGCTCACGATCTCCTAATAATTCTACAGAAGCTTCAGAGAAATGACTGTGTGGACTTAAGAGCTTCAGTCCGTAATTCAAACAGCAACAAACGTCTTCTGATGGGATACGACAGTTGAACAAAGCTCATGGGGCATTTATGAGTGATATTCTTTAAGAATCAAAGGCAATATCATTAATCTAAAAGTCCCAAAATAGATGTAGAAATCCCAGATTTTCTCTTTAACTACACAGGTTTCTTCTGCAGCCCGAGGCCCCTTGCAGACCCACCATGGACAGCCGGAAGCCCCTGCAGACCCACCATGGACAGCCGGAAGCCCCTGCAGACCCACCATGGACAGCCGGAAGCCCCTGCAGACCCACCATGGACAGCCGGAAGCCCCTTCCAGACCCACCATGGACAGCCAGAGGCCCTTCCAGACCCACAATATAATTGCAAGAGGCTGAACATATAAAATCCACAGAGGAACCTTTGACTGAAAAAACATGACAGAGCTCACTTGTTGTCCTTAGAGCTGATAACGATGGCCACAACATCAAAAGACGTGTAACTGTATGGATTTTAGTCAGGCAGGAACACACAGCACTGAATGAGAGAACATCTGACTTGGAAAGTTCTCCATTAATCAGACACCAAAAAGTAAATCTTACATTCATCATAAACATTCATAGTTTATATTTCCACCTATTGTATCTCTGTGTTTACCGGTCTATATTTCCAAGATGCATTAAGATATCCTAATGCCATTTGTGTATGTGGGGCAGACAACTGTCCACTTCTATTCCACCTTGTATAATATAATAAGCCATTTAGCAGACGCTTTTATCCAAAGCGACTTACAGTCATGCGTGCATACATTTTTTTTGTGTATGGGTGGTCCCGGGGATCGAACCCACTACCTTGGCGTTACAAGCGCCGTGCTCTACCAGCTGAGCTACAGAGGACCATATTGTATCAATATCAGAGCTTGCAATATTGGGTTTCATGAGTTTATGTGGGGCGGCAGGTAGCTTAGTGGGTAAGAGCGTTGTGCCAGTAACCGAAAGGTCGCTGGTTCTAATCCCCGAGCTGACTAGGTGAAAAATCTGTCGATGTGCCCTTAAGCAAGGCACTTAACCCTAATTGCTCCTGCACTTTTTGAGTTTAGTGGTTGTTTCACAATATCTATAAATTGAACCACTTTTGAACTATCCGTTTCATAAATGGGAGACATAAGAGATGTGAAAAAACATGGTTTTGTTTTGTTGTACCTTGGGTAGTGGTATCTAAAAAATGTGGAGGCCTTGCCACTAGCCTACATATCTAGACTAGAAGAGGGTGGTCAGCAAATGATCTGTGTTTCATATTTAATACATTTTGGGGATTCTTGAAATTTGATAAGGGAATATAATTTTATTGAAAAATGCTGAAAAGCATGTTTGTTGTTGTTACAATCATGAGCTAAATGTAATTTATTTGTTGTACTGCTAGTGGAATAAACGTCATATTTTATTTTCAGATATTCTGTAGCGAAAATGTTTCACTCAGCAGGCCATATTGCATTAGGTCAGTGTAATATTTTTCCTTGCTAAAATTCAAGTCGGGATTGTTGCAGTGTAAACTGCCCCAATATCCGCATTTAGAACCGCTCAATGCGAAAGCGCTTTACTCTACTGAGTCTGCGCAGTATGTCGCTAGCGCCGTAAATATGGCGGTCGGAAAGTGAGACGCCTCAAGGTACAACAACCCAGCCTGAGCCGAAAACCACCTCCACAGGGGCCGAAAGGAGACGTAGCTATAATAGATAAACCAACATGTCTCGGCACAGAAATGTCCGAGTCTACAACTACGATGAAGGTTAGGTTCTGTTATTGTGCTACTGGCGGTTTTGGACCCTTCGACGCAAGGCCTGAAGTCGTTAGCTAGCTGGTTAGCTAATTTAGCTAACGTTAGCTGGCTGGCTAACGTTAGCTTGAAAAGCATGTAATTATTGCTGTGGTGTCCTATTCGGGATGTCACTTGAAATGGGTGCCACAGCCTAGCCGACTAAACTCAACGATTTAGTGTGGGCAGACTGGAGCTCAGACGTCACATAAAATAAAGTACAAAATAAATACAATTAAATAATGCTTTCAGCACCAAAAGAATAGCCAGCAATTACACAGAACAATGTCGTGTGTAATTGCAGGCTATTCTTTCTGTGGCAATGTAATAAATTAGCATAGCGAGCAAGCTTGGACAACTATATCTTTAACCATGTGTCAACGGTATTGTTTAACTATCTAATGTTTCTAACTTCCTTTCAATGTATTTAACCATCATGCTAGTTTACCAATGAGGTAACCATACAGCTATCAAGCTGCCAATGTTCCAGCAACTGAAGCTGGTTGGGCATTGTGTTAACTAGCCAGTTATCTAACTAACACAACGTTTACTGTTTAGCCAGCCAGATCTAGCCGTCATTGATTGTAAGAAAAATGGTTATGTTGTAACATTTGGTAAAGGCCAAGTTCACACAGTAGCCAGCCAAGGCAGAGTTGCTGACGAGGCAGAGTGACAGCCATCAGCACACCCTGCGTGGGTCAAAAGTACGAACAATGTATTATGGACTCACTACTGTAAGTCAGTCTGGATAAGAGCATGAAAATGGGAAAAAAAAAAAAAAAGCTGAAATGTCTTGAGTCAATAAGTATCCAACCCCTTTGTTATGGCAAGAATAAATAAGTTCAGGAGTAAAGATGTTCTTAACAAGTCATAATAAGTTGCATGGACTCACTCTGTGTGCAATAATAGTGTTTAACATGATTCTTTAAACGACTACCTCATTTCTGTACCCCACACATACAATTATCTCTCAGTCGAGCAGTGAAATTTAACCACAAAGACCAGGGAGGGTTTCCAGTGCCTCACAAAGAAGGTCACCTATTGGTAGATTTAAAAAAAAAAAAATCAAAAAGCAGACATTGAATATCCCTTTGAACATGGTGAAGTTATTAATTACACTTTGGATTGTGTATCAATACACCCAGTCACTACAAAGATACAGGCGTCCTTCCTAACTCTGGTCCTCTGTAGCTCAGCTGGTAGAGCACGGTGCTTGTAACGCCAAGGTAGTGGGTTCGATCCCCGGGACCACCCATACACAAAAAAAAAAAATTATGCACGCATGACTGTAAGTCACTTTGGATAAAAGCGTCTGCTAAATGGCATATTTTTTTAAATTTATTTTTTTAACTCAGTTGCCGGAGAGGAAGGAAACCGCTTGGGGATTTCACCTTGAGTACAATGGTGACTTTAAAACATTTACAGTGTTTAATGGCAAATCCAATACAACACATCACTGAGTACCACGCTTCATATTTTCAGGCATAGTGGTGGCTGCATCATGTTATGGGTATGCTTGTAATCGTTGAGGACTGGGTAGTTTTTCAGGCTAAAAAATAAATGGCATGGAGCATAGGTACAATCCTAGAGGAGAACCTGGTTCAGTCTGCTTTCCATCAGACAATGGGAGATGAATTCACCTTCCAGCAGGACAATAACCTACAATACCAGGCCAAATCTACACTGGAGTTGCTTACCAAGAAGACAGTGAATGTTCCTGAGTGGCCGAGTTACAGTTTTGACTTAAATCTGCTTCAAAATCTATGGCAAGACCTGAAAATGGTTGTCTAGCAATGATCAACAATCAATTTGACAGAGCTTGAAGAATTTTGAAAAAAAATAATGGACAGATGTTGCACAATCCAAGTGTGGGAAGCTCTTAAAGACTTACCCAGAAAGACTCACAGCTGTAAACGCTGCCAAAGGTGCTTCTACAAAGTATTGATTCAGGGGTGTGAATACTTAACGTAAATGCGATATTTCTGTATTTCATTTTCAATACATTTGCAAACATTTCTAATAACATTTTTTCACTTTAATTTAATCCATTTTGAATTCTGGGTGTAACACAACAAAATGTGAAATAAGAAGAGGAATGAATACTTTCCGAAGGTGTTCTACGCACCCAAGTAGTGGTATAATAACAGTAAAATCAACTATTTACATGTTGAATGAGACTTTAGTAAGATGTCTAACACCCTACAGTTAAACATTTCGT
Organism: Coregonus lavaretus; assembly: GCF_964263955.1. Taxonomy (NCBI): domain Eukaryota; kingdom Metazoa; phylum Chordata; class Actinopteri; order Salmoniformes; family Salmonidae; genus Coregonus; species Coregonus lavaretus. The sequence goes on along the minus strand of NW_028160412.1, from coordinate 120,557 downwards.
CCCTCCCTCCTTTGTGATTATTTAGAAGATTCCAGAATGTCATATTGAACATTATATTTCAGACTACACTTATGACACAATGTATTTTTTTTTTTTTTCAGATCATGTCTCTATACCCTGATGTTGTTGTGATTGGCTCCTGAGTGTTCCGTTGTGTGTGTGTGTTCTGTTGTTTCCATAGCGGCCCAGTTCATCTACTCGTCTCGGCAGGAGAGGCCCAACATGGAACCACCCCAAGAGGAAGAGGTCACCTCCCCCACCCTCCCCCACATCCTCAACCCCCTTGACCAAGGTACCCTGACTCATTTTTTACATTTTGGTCATTTAGCAGACGCTCTTATCCAGTGCGACTTACAGGAGCAATTAGGGTTAAGTGCCTTGCTCAAGGGCACATCAACATATTTCTCACCTAGTCGGCTCAGGGATTCGAACAAGCAACCTTTCGGTTACTGGCCCAACACTCTTAACCGCTAGGCTACCTGCCGCCCCTGATCCCACCCTCACACACAACCTCAACCCCCTTGACCAAGGTACTCTGACCTCTGACCCTACTTCCCCCAACCATTACACACAACCTCAACCCCCTTGACCAAGTTACCCTGACCCCTAACCTCTGACCCCACCACCCTCACCCTCCCATTCCTACTCGATCACCAAACATTTATTTACAAAAACAACAACAATAAAGCCTTGCGTCCCTATTTATTTATTTCAATTTTTTGTTTGGCGCGGTTGACGGTAGGTTGCACTTGATTCAGCAGCCCTGGCGCCGGAAAGCCAAAAGTGTTCCCATGTTTAACCATTTCATGTGTCTGACGGTTGAACTCTGCCTACCCGGCAGGCCCGGAGAGCAAATCAAGTGCACCTATAGGCCTACCGCTGGCCAATCAGATAGCTCAGATCAACCGTGTCTGCACAGTTTTCTCGCGCCATAGACTTTAAAAATAAGCCTCAAACACACAGCAAAATTGGTAATGTGAGATTTGAAAACTTTAAAAACCATGACTATAGAGAGACTCAACGAATACAGCAAAGAGCTGCTGTTATTATGAGTAAGTTCTTGTTTAAGTTTTTATTCAACACTGTCAACACTTTGTTCAACAGTATTATAAGCCATAAAATGCCCGTTTTCGATAAGCTTGCATTGTTAATATATGCGGCTTGTCATTTTTAATATTGAGGAATATTTCACTTTCTCCGGTCATATGAGTAACATCATGAATTGGTGCTTGAGGCAGAAGTAATGCAGTGCGACTTAAGTTTTTGCCATCAGCTGAAAGACCGTCCCCTTTTTTCAGCAGAGGGAGGGACGGTGAGTCGGGTGAGAGGCTGTCTCACCACTGTTCCCTCCCTCCCCTCAGACTGACCATCAGATGCAGGCCATTATTCTACTCAATCAGCTGTGCCTCACAAGTAGTAAAACCAATGATCAATTAGCAGTGTCATCATATACCTATAAAATGCTATTTTACGTTTAAGTTTTCATAACTTATTTCATCTGTAGCCTACTAATAAACTGCATGGTTTCCCGACGTGTCGTAGTGGGAGGACCACACAACGTCATCGCGTGACTCCAAGTTTACCACGATATGATGGTTGTTATATAAATATTTGCGCGTACAGTGCATTCGGTATTCAGACCCCTTCACTTTTTCTACATTTTGTTACGTTACAGCCGTATTCTAAAATTAAATAAGTAAAAAGTCCTCATCAATCTGCACACGATACCCCATAATGACAGAGCATCAACAGGTTTTTAGAAATGTTAGCAAATGTATTACAAATACAAAACAGAAATACCTTATTTACATAAGAATTCAGACCCTTTGCATTGAGACTCGAAATTGAGCTCAGGTGTATCCTGTTTCCATTGATCAACCTTGAGATGTTTGTACAACTTGATTGGAGTACACCTGTGGTAAATTCAATTGATTGGACATGATTTGGAAAGGCACACACCTGTCTATATATAGGTCCCACAGTTGACAGTGCATGTCAGAGCAAAAACCAAGCCATGAGGTCAAAGGAATTGTCCGTAGAGCTCAGAGACAGGATTGTGTCGAGGCACAGATCTGGGGAAGGGTACCAAAACATTTCTGCAGCATTGAAGGTCCCCAAGAACACAGTGGCCTCCATCATTCTTAAATGGAAGAAGTTTGGAACCACCAAGTGTCTTCCTAGAGCTGGCCGCCCGGCCAAACTGAGTATCTGGGGAGAAGGTCCTTGGTCAGGGAGGTGACCAAGAACCCGATGGTCAGTGGCTCTGTGGAGATGGGAAAACCTTCCAGAAGGACAACCATCTCTGCAGCACTCCACCAATCAGGCCTTTATGGTAGAGTGGCCAGACGGAAGCCACTCCTCAGTAAAAGGCACATGACAGCCCACTTGGTGTTTGCCAAAAGGCACCTAAAGAACTCTCAGACCAAGATTCTCTAATCTGATGAAACCAAGATTGAACTCTTTGGCCTGAATGCCAAGCGTCACGTCTGGAGGAAACCTGGCACCATCCCTACGGTGAAGCATGGTGGTGGCAGCATCATGCTGTGGGGATGTTTTTCAGCGACAGAGAAACGGCGCAAAGTACAGAGAGATCCTTGATGAAAACCTGCTCCAGAGCGCTCAGGACCTCAGACTGAGGCGATGGTTCACCTTCCGACAGGACAGTGATCCTAAGCACACGGACAAGACAACGCAGGAGTGGCTTCGGGACAAGTCTTTGAATGTCCTTGAGTGGTCCAGCCAGATCCCGGACTTGAACCAGATCGAACATCTCTGGAGAGACCTGAAAATAGCTGTGCATCAACGCTCCCCATCCAACTTGGTCAGATGAAACCAAAATATAACTTTTTGGTAAAAACTCAACTCGTCGTGTTTGGAGGACAAAGAATGCTGAGTTGCATCCAAAGAACACCATACCTACTGTGAAGCATGGGGGTGGAAACATCATGCTTTGGGGCTGTTTTTCTGCAAAGGGACCAGGACGACTGATCCGTGTAAAGGAAAGAATGAATGGGGCCATGTATCGTGAGATTTTGAGTGAAAACCTCCTTCCATCAGCAAGGGCATTGAAGATGAAACGTGGCTGGGTCTTTCAGCATGACAATGATCCCAAACACACCGCCCGGGCAACGAAGGAGTGGCTTCGTAAGAAGAATTTCTAGGTCCTGGAGTGGCCTAGCCAGTCTCCAGATCTCAACCCTATAGAAAATCTTTGGAGGGAGTTCAAAGTCCGTGTTGCCCAGCGACAGCCCCAAAACATCACTGCTCTAGAGGAGATCTGCATGCCAAAATACCAGCAACAGTGTGTGAAAACCTTGTGAAGACTTACAGAAAACGTTTGACCTGTGTCATTGCCAACAAAGGGTATATAACAAAGTATTGAGAAACTTTTGTTATTGACCAAATACTTATTTTCCACCATAATTTGCAAATAAATTCATTAAAAATCCTACAATGTGATTTTCTGGAAAAAAAATTCTCAATTTGTCTGTCATAGTTGACGTGTACCTATGATGAAAATTACAGGCCTCTCTCATCTTTTTAAGTGGGAGAACTTGCACAATTGGTGGCTGACTAAATACTTTTTCCCCCCCACTGTATAGGCCTATGGGCTAGGCTACATGAGGTGTGCGACTATGATTCGAAAAAGTAAAAAAACAAAGGCATTGTTTCTTGCCTTAAGCATCATTCACAAGTGATAATATATAATTCACAAGTGATAGGCTAATACTGTCACCCATCACACTATTCTTGATTTAGTCTTGTCTTAATACATATACTAAATAATATATGTATGAAATTTGTTTTGATTTATTATGGACCATTATCATGCAACTATCTTGGGACAGAGGGGAAAAAATACATGTCATCTATGCACTGAAATAGCGAATGGAGGACGCTTTTCCAGTGGTTAATTTTCATGCCAGCCAGGTAGGCTATACTCCTGTTTCAAAGAGAAGCAATGTGCTTAATATTAGGAAAGATGAGAAATAAATATGGTAGACCTAGCCTTTAGAAAGCTGATGGGATCCTCCTCTTTTTAATAGAGGCCATCACTCTGTTTTCTCAGGCATTTGCATAGCCTATAGAAATGTTGCGCAACATGTGCTCATGGACTCCCCCCCCCCCCCCCCCCCATAAAAAAAAGAAAAAGAAAGTGGTTATCCCACTGGCTATCATAAGTTGAATGCACCAATTTGTAAGTCGCTCTGGATAAGAGCGTCTGCTAAGTGATGTAAATGTGTTTGATTAGATTTTCGAATACATTTGCATTGACATCAGATTAGAGGGACAATAGAGTGCTGAGTACCAGGCAGTTAGCAAGGTTGCTAGGTTACTAATGACCAGCAGCAGCATCAGAGCTTGGAGTAGCCTAGTTACCGTGACTAAACGGTCATGTGGAATTTGACTGCCTTCATGACTCGTGACCACCGTTGTGGCGGTAATACGGTCACCCCCACAGCCCTAGCAAGACTTGAAAATGTTTGTTTAGCAATGATCAACAACTCAGTCGGGGTCTCAATTTACTGAATAGTAGAATACACAAGGTGCAATTTTTCAATGTGTTTGTGCATCAGCAGTTTGTATTGTGTCAGTCACGGATAATCACTCAATTAGCCCGTGTGAGCGAACGTTTTTTTAGATTGGTAAATTAGTCTAGCGGCCGGCTATTTAAACGTAGTAATCATGGGTTGAATTCCCGGCCGGTGGGCCACCATTTTGATTTTGTTTGTCTCACTCAGATATCATATTAAAAAACTCCAAATATTTCTCTCCGCCCTACGGCGAAATCTCAGCCCGTAGCAAAATGTGTGGAATTGCCGCAAACATGCTTTTAAACTGCCAACATTTTCTATACGCCCCGTGGTAAAATGTGTAGAACCGCACAAAATTAACTCTAAAGCGTCATTATGAGTTCAGATTTTTTGTAGCCCCTATACCGAGGTACCCTAACCTCTAAACCCTCCCCCACCCACCCTACCTCCCCCACATCCCCTCACACACAACCTCAACCCCCTGTTAAACTCATTCCACTGAAGGTAGAGGGTCTGTGGGTTTGTGCTCCTCCCTTGTACTTGATTGATTAATTAAGATCACTAATTAGTAAGGAAACTCCCCTCTTGTTGTCTTAATTGAAAGGAAAATCCCAAACCATCAGACACTAGGTCCTGCACGGAATGAGCCTGACACCCCCCTGATCTAAACTAAATATAATCTAGGATATTGACAAGATAACCGAGTGACCCGCTCTAAGATAACCGAGTGACCCGCTCTAAGATAACCGAGTGACCGCGCTAACAATGGAGATGCATGTCCTCTAATGATTTGAAGGCAGGCGAGATCAGGTGGGACCATTCTAGCCAATGAGAGAGCAGTTACGTAAGTGAACAACAGGGCACAACTAAGTTGTTTTTTCTCAAAGTTGCCGGAATGCCTCGTGCATCCCCTTATATCAGTACATTGGTAACAGCAGAAATATTATGAAACTTCTATTCGATCAAATAAGCCTCACGTAATTCGACACTCTCTCATAGACCTCAGTGCTAAAAAGGGCTTTTCTCACGCAGACAGATTTTGATCTTGGTTCTTCTCTTCCTAGACCAAGGTACACACACACACACACACACAGAGAGAGCTAACCCTGTGTGTTTGTGCATGTCTTTGTGTGTGTGTTTCTTGTGAGGTGTTTGTTTTTGAAGCTTTTTGTATCCCTGAGTGTCCAATTGACATTTTAATATGTTTGAATCCTTCTTGACTGTAATGTAATACTTAAAATGTCTGTGTGTGTCTCCACAGGCAAGCTGTACTCATGTCTGGACCAGATGCGTGCGGTGCTGACTGACACAGTGCCAGAGTCTGTCCTTACCCAGGCTGCCTTGCAGTGCGCCTTCGACCCCCAGAGAGCCCTGGACACCATCCTATCAGACGAGAGCACCGGTGCACCGCCCACGTCCGCTAAGACCCATCGGGACGCACCACAGCCCCAGAGAGCCAATAAGGAGATGGCAGCGGCACCGAGATCCAATCAGGAGGCATCAGCCACCCCACGACCAGAGAAAGGTATGCCTGGACCCCAGCAGCAGGGATGAATGATGATCACCCTTTGGCTTACTTATTTATTGTGTTTTGTAAATTCGGATTAGACCCTTAGCGTAAATGACACAGGGATGTAATTGTTGATGAAGACTGTAAAAGTTCTCGTTAAAGAAATGCACCAATATTCTCCTCCAGCTTCTTCACTCTGAACACATTGTAATGAAATGTTTTTCATTCCCTTTCTCTCTCTCTCTCTTATGTCCTGACCCACTCACCCCATCATCCTCCCCTCCTCTCTCCACTCTTCGCAAGGTAAGGAGCCTGCCTGTCCGACTCTCACTCTGACAACGTACCCACACCAACACACACACCAGCTATACGTCCATCTGCCGATCCTCTGAACCTTAGTGACCTCCTAGCTCGGCCTGTGAAAGGTCGCTGTCATGACACCCACGACCTCTCCGCTCCTCAAGGTGTCTCGTCTCTGAACAGCAGTTCCGCAAGGCCCTTGGCAACAGTTGCCGGGTCAGGGAGCAGCAGCAGCCTAGCCCAGCTGATGTCTGAGCATGAGCAGAGGAGTCAGGGTTCTGGTGTCCCCTCACTGTCCTCATCTCCACTGGCTGCTCTCTCCGGCCTCTCATTGGGCACTCTAGCGTTGTTAAACTCCGCCCCCCTTGCTACTGCGCCCTGCATCGTAGCCCCTCCCCCCGGCCACCTTGTCTCCTCTTTGGGCAGCTTGTCCTTAGGCAACCCCAAACTGACAGCTCTGGGCGCCAATCTGGCCCCTCCCTCCTTCGGCAGCCTGAGCTCCGTCCTCCAGAGCAGCCGACCAATGGAGATAGGGGCTGGGGGAGGGGCTAAGGGGGCGGATCCCAAAGGAAGCCCGTCATTGGCTGAGCTGATCCAGGAACATTCCAACAGCAGCCCCACCCTCTACAGATCCCTCCCCGGTCTCCAAAGCAACAGCTCAATCCCTGTTGCCCACGGCAACACATCTCAGACCGCCGCCGGACCAGCTCTCACACGCTGCCTGTCCCAGCGCAAGCAGCCCCCAGGACCTCTGGACACACACACACTCTCATTCTCCCGTCCGCACACACACTCTTCCCCCCAGCCCCAGGTCACTACAACACCAGAACGTCCTGCCCTGTCTCTGTCTCAGTCGGCCTCGCGCCGTCAGGCCGGCCACACGCTCACGCAGCCAGTAAGCACGGTGCCGGCAGCAGACCCAGACAGACGGCAGGCAGAGGCAGTACCTCCTTCAGTAGGGGCGCTCTCTCCACTAGCCTCTCAGCACCACACCAGAACGTCCTCCAACACCCCACCACCACTCTCCCTCGCCGCACTCCTGTCGCCGGGGAAACCACAGGTTGCCATGGTATCGGCAGGAAGTATCCAAGAGGGTGGAGTCAGAGACAAACCCCGCCCCCTTTTGCCACCCGCTCCCCTGAGCCCCCTCCCACCATGGGGAGGTCAGAGTGTTGATCTAAGCGCGCTCATGGCCCAGTCGTCCCACGGTGGAGTTTTGTCCGCGCGTCGCCGTGACAACGGCCTCTCCTCGCCGTCCACGGTCGCCATGCGGTCCGACCGCCACGGTTCCTCTGTGTTCGCTCCACCGTCCGTCTTCGCCCTGACTCTGTCGGTGCGTGCGCCCAGCAGGGGGAAGAAGAGGAGGAGGAGGATGATGATGGTGAAGGCTGTGGGAGGTCAGAGGTTAGAGGTCAGAGGAGGGGGTCACCCTGCGTTTCTGTACGGAACACAGACCCAGCTGGTCAAAGCTAAAGAACAGACGCCTCTCTTACCCATAACCCCTTTCACCTTCGACACACCCTCCCCCGACGACGTCGTACGAGCGAATCAGAAGAAGGCCTTCACCCGCGAGTAAAGGTCGCTAAGGAAGTGGACTATCTGTCGCTAGGCTATCTCGCAGGCCAACCAAGAAGTGCGTCCCAAATGGCTCCCTATTCCCTATTTAGTGCACTACTTTTGTCTCTGGTCAAACACAGTGCACTATATAGGGAATGGGGCGCCATTCTCTGGTCAAACACAGTGCACTATATAGGGAATGGGGCGCCATTCTCTGGTCAAACACAGGGCACTATATAGGGAATGGGGAGCCATTTGGGACGCTGCCAAGGTGCATGGATTGAAGAACAACAACATGGCGGTTGGAGGTTTAGAAAAGAAAGTGAATTTTAAAAACGGCTGTTTGAAAGTCATCTGAGAATTGTATTGAGAAATGTTAAAAGCGTTTTTCCTACTGTAGGCTAGTTAAGATTTTGCTCACACTTTATTTGGATAGTCCAATTAGTCCATCTGTAGGTGGTCATGCTATCAACAAATGTATCTGTTGATAAGCAACTGCTTGCTAAGGTTAGGATTAGGATTAGAATAAGGGTTAGGGTTAGAATAAGGGTTAGGATTAGGATTAGAATAAGGGTTAGGGTTAGAATAAGGGTTAGGATTAGAATAAGGGTTAGGATTAGAATAAGGGTTAGGATTAGAATAAGGGTTAGGATTAGAATAAGGGTTAGGATTAGGATTAGAATAAGGGTTAGGGTTAGAATAAGGGTTAGGATTAGAATAAGGGTTAGGATTAGAATAAGGGTTAGGATTAGAATAAGGGTTAGGATTAGAATAAGGGTTAGGATTAGAATAAGGGTTAGGATTAGAATAAGGATTAGGATTAGAATAAGGGTTAGGGTTAGAATAAGGGTTAGGATTAGAATAAGGGTTAGGATTAGAATAAGGGTTAGGATTAGAATAAGGGTTAGGATTAGAATAAGGGTTAGGATTAGAATAAGGGTTAGGATTAGAATAAGGGTTAGGATTAGAATAAGGGTTAGGATTAGAATAAGGGTTAGGATTAGGATTAGAATAAGGGTTAGGATTAGAATAAGGGTTAGGATTAGAATAAGGGTTAGGATTAGAATAAGGGTTAGGATTAGAATAAGGGTTAGGATTAGGATTAGAATAAGGGTTAGGGTTAGAATAAGGGTTAGGATTAGAATAAGGGTTAGGTTTAGAATAAGGGTTAGGATTAGTAGATAGTTGACATGTTACTGATAGTCTGTAGATGGTCTACAGACTATCCAAATAAAGTGTTACCAAGATTTTTTGTACATATCTTTTTTATTTTTATAGATTTGAGTCTGATGGCTTTTTATTGGATTTTGTATGATTCTGTCATCTTTTTTTTTTAAGGTGAATCTCTCTTTTTTAGCAGTGGCTCTTTTCTAGAAAGATGAGAAATCCCTTCATTTTTCGAAGGAAGGAAAGAAAGAAACAATTGAGGTTTGTGTGTCTGCAGGTGTGCAGCTGCTGTTGGAAATATGGATCACCTTAACCATTGTTCTGGTTCACCACCGTGTGTGTGTGTGTGTGTGTTTGGAGGGGGAGATATTTGAGTTTAGAGGACACCTGGAGTTTTTCCCACGTCTGAACACACACACACCCACACACAGTCACACACAGACTAATAGCTTTAATGGTTTGCTAAATACAAGGTAACAAGGTATTTTAAGAGAATGATCTTAATTATGACATGAAAGCACTAATTAAATAAAAACAAAAAAACTGAATGTGTTAAACTGACTGCCTTTTGTCCATCAGAATAATTGACTTGTTTAAGCTTTTAAGCTCACACTGGGAAACTGGTCTGTTACCAGGATTTCTACCCTTTAATTCCCACTAGCTACATACTTCACCACTATTTACAAAAAACCACCTTAAACCACCTTTTGAAGTATTCGAAAGTAAACTGTCACACCTTACATGCCACCAGGTGCATGGAGAGAACGTGTACTAAAATCAAAATAAACTCCATCACATCTTGATGCTTCCAACAATTTAATGGATCTATTTACCAATATTTCGGTCTAAAGTGATTTTTCGCCAGAAGCTAAAAGCTGACCGTCTGTACTTTCCCCTTAACCAGTTAGTCTTGTGTCTTCCATGTCACATCTGTTTTCCCTGTTCCATGATTTCTATCAGGTTGAGGTAAAGATATGACAGTTAGCTGAGTGATGGTCCCTCAGGGGTAGTTAGCTGAGTGATGGTCCCTCAGGGGTAGTTAGCTGAGTGATGGTCCCTCAGGGCAGGGGTAGTTAGCTGAGTGATGGTCCCTCAGGGGTAGTTAGCTGAGTGATGGTCCCTCAGGGGTAGTTAGCTGAGTGATGGTCCCTCAGGGGTAGTTAGCTGAGTGATGGTCCCTCAGGGGTAGTTAGCTGAGTGATGGTCCCTCAGGGGTAGTTAGCTGAGTGATGGTCCCTCAGGGATAGTTAGCTGAGTGATGGTCCCTCAGGGGTAGTTAGCTGAGTGATGGTCCCTCAGGGGTAGTTAGCTGAGTGATGGTCCCTCAGGGGTAGATAGCTGAGTGATGGTCCCTCAGGGGTAGTTAGCTGAGTGATGGTCCCTCAGGGGTAGTTAGCTGAGTGATGGTCCCTCAGGGGTAGTTAGCTGAGTGATGGTCCCTCAGGGGTAGTTAGCTGAGTGATGGTCCCTCAGGGGTAGTTAGCTGAGTGATGGTCCCTCAGGGGTAGTTAGCTGAGTGATGGTCCCTCAGGGGTAGTTAGCTGAGTGATGGTCCCTCAGGGGTAGTTAGCTGAGTGATGGTCCCTCAGGGATATAAACAACACGTCAGTCAGGTTTCTGTCATGGCGATCATAATAGCAACAGGTTTTAGAAATGATACACATCTTCCATGGGAGTCGGTGGAAACGCTATACGTCTTCCATGGGAGTCGGTGGAAACGCTATACGTCTTCCATGGGAGTCGGTGGAAACGCTATACGTCTTCCATGGGAGTCGGTGGAAACGCTATACGTCTTCCATGGGAGTCGGTGGAAACGCTATACGTCTTCCATGGGAGTCGGTGGAAACGCTATACGTCTTCCATGGGAGTCGGTGGAAACGCTATACGTCTTCCATGGGAGTCGGTGGAAACGCTATACGTCTTCCATGGGAGTCGGTGGAAACGCTATACGTCTTCCATGGGAGTCGGTGGAAACGCTATACGTCTTCCATGGGAGTCGGTGGAAACGCTATACGTCTTCCATGGGAGTCGGTGGAAATTGTGTGTGTGTGTGTGTTACAGAGATGATATCTGAATGTAAGGATGTGTGTTATGAGGCTGTGTGTGGTCTGTGTCCAGCTGTCCGTCGCCAGCTCAATCTGTGCTCTTTAGATTGATAGCTAGCGTGGGTTGCTGCAGGAAGACAAAATGTCACAGCACTCATCTGCACACACACACACACACACACACACACACACACACACACACACACACACACACCACCTGATCACTTTGCTCTTCTGTCTCTCGCTCTTTGCTCCCTCCCACCTACGTAGGAAAAAGTGATTGTGTGTCGATGACTTTGAAAGATCAAGTCGTCGTCTTTGGTCTTGTCTGCAGTCTTGGTTTTGCAGAATGATGTCTGGTGTCGCATCTCTACAGATCCGTAGGAAAGAGTAGCATCACTCCTGCCTGCAAGAGGTCAAGAGATGAAGGGTAGAGGCATCGGACTAAGTCTGCGTCTCAGATGGCATGCTGTTCCCCATAGGGCGCTGGTCCAATGTAGTGCCATCTTGTACTAAGACTATATGTTTGAACAGGTGGTAGCCCTCCTAAACTTCCCAAACCACTCCTCAATACCCTGAATTTAACACATGTAAATATTTTATTCAAATAGGTAAGCAGATCCTAAATTACTACGAGGGGTGTCGTTGATGACGTGATGGGTTTGTTAGTGTTACAGCAGTTTATTACTATACCTTCCTCTGCCACAGCCTTTACTGCCCCCTAGTGGCAGGGAGGGAGATTACAGTCAGGATTATCATAGATAATTACACTAACAGTCAAAAGTTTGGACACACCTACTCATTTAAGGGTTTTTCTTTATTTTTGCTATTTTTTACATTGTGGAATAATAGTGAAGACATAAAAACTATGAAATAACACACATGGAATCATGTAGTAACCAAAAAAGTGTTAAACTCCACACATTTCTTGTTAACAAACTATAGTTTTGGCAAGTCGGTTAGCACATCTACTTTGTGCATGACACAAGTAATTTTTCCAACAATTGTTTACAGACCGATTATTTCACTTATAATTCACTGTATCACAATTCCAGTGGGTCAGAAGTTTACATACACTAAGTTGACTGTGCCTTTAAACAGCTTGGAAAATTCCAGAAAATGATGTCATGGCTTGAAGGTGTACATGTGGATGTATTTCAAGGCCTACCTTCAAACTCAGTGCCTCTTTGCTTGACATCATGGGAAAATCAAAAGAAATCAGCCAAGACCTCAGAAAAAAATGTGTAGACCTCCACAAGTCTGGTTCATCCTTGGGAGCAATTTCCAAACGCATGAAGGTACCACGTTCATCTGTATAAACAATAGTACGCAAGTATAAACACCATGGGACCACGCAGCCCTCATACCGTTCAGGAAGGAGACACGTTCTGTCTCCTAGAGATTAACGTACTTTGGTGCAAAAAGTGCAAATCAATCCCAGAACAACAGCAAAGGTCCTTGTGAAGATGCTGGAGGAAACAGGTACAAAAGCATCTATATCCACAGTAAAATGAGTCCTATATCGACATAACCTGAAAGGCCGCTCAGCAAGGAAGAAGCCACTGCTCCAAAACCGCCATAAAAAAGCCAGACTACGGTTTGCAACTGCACATGGGGACAAAGATCTTACTTTTTTGAGAAATGTCCTCTGGTCTGATGAAACAAAAATAGAACTGTTTGGCCATAATGACCATTGTTATGTTTGGAGGAAAAAGGGGATGCTTGCAAGCCGAAGAACACCATCCCAACCGTGAAGCACGGGGGTGGCAGCATCATGCTGTGTGGGTGCTTTGCTGCAGGAGGGACTGGTACACTTCACAAAATAGATGGCATCATGATGAAGGAAAATTATGTGGATATATTGAAGCAACATCTCAAAACATCAGTCAGGAAGTTAAAGCTTGGTCGCAAATGGGTCTTCCAAATGGACAGTGACCCCAAGCATACTTCCAAAGGTGTGGCAAAATGGCTTAAGGACAACAAAGTCAAGGTATTGGAGTGGTCATCACAAAGCCCTGACCTCAATCCTATAGAAAATGTGTGGGCAGAACTGAAAAAGCATGTGCGAGCAAGGAGGCCTACAAACCTGACTCAGTTACACCAGCTCTGTCAGGAGGAATGGGCCAAAATTCACCCAACTTATTGTGGGAAGCTTATGGACGGCTACCCGAACCGTTTGACCGAAGTTAAACAATTTAAAGGCAATGCTACCAAATACTAATTGAGTGTATGTAAACTTCTGACCCACTGGGAATGTGATGAAATAAATAAAAGCTGAAATAAATAATTATCTCTACTATTATTCTGACATTTCACATTCTTGAAATAAAGTGGTGATCCTAACTGACCTAAGACAGGGAATTTTTACTAGGATTAAATGTCAGGAATTTTAAAAAACTGAGTTTAAATGTATTTGGCTAAGGTGTATGTAAACTTCCGACTTCAACTGTATATACAGGGTCAGTTCCAGGGTCAGTAGCTATATACAGGGACAGTTCCAGGGTCAGTAGCTATATACAGGGTCAGTTCCAGGGTCAGTAGCTATATACAGGGACAGTTCCAGGGTCAGTAGCTATATACAGGGTCAGTTCCAGGGTCAGTAGCTATATACAGGGTCAGTTCCAGGGTCAGTAGTTATATACAGGGTCAGTTCCAGGGTCAGTAGTTATATACAGGGTCAGTTCCAGGGTCAGTAGCTATATACAGGGTCAGTAGCTATATACAGGGACAGGTCCAGGGTCAGTAGCTATATACAGGGTCAGTTCCAGGGTCAGTAGCTATATACAGGGACAGTTCCAGGGTCAGTAGCTATATACAGGGTCAGTTCCAGGGTCAGTAGCTATATACAGGGTCAGTTCCAGGGTCAGTAGCTATATACAGGGTCAGTTCCAGGGTCAGTAGCTATATACAGGGACAGTTCCAGGGTCAGTAGTTATATACAGGGACATTTACTCAAGTGGTTCCTTTATTTTGGCAGTTACCTGTAGAATGGAGAGAGGTGTCACTCTAGTCACAACAAAATGGAATATAATGTTGCTGGTAAAGTTCGGTATGACACAATTTCATGTGTACGACATGTAAAGTCCTGCATCACCATACTGAGAGGTTTTCAGTTTCTAAAAGGACGTGTTTAGGTGTTTCTGGAGCATTTGTTCATATTTTTTAAGACCCCCCCCCCCCCCCCCCAATCATTCCCAACCAAATTTACTGAGCAATTCTGACAAAAACAATGATGAAAATTATTTACAGCTGTTAAAGCTGCTTCCACCAAGTATTAACTATGTGGTGTTAAGACATACGCAATCAAGATTGTTTAAAAATAAATAAAAAAGTACAAATTTTTCTGTATGTTTTCTTTCACTTTAAAAATATGGAGCAGGGTGTGTAGATCAGTAGGAAAACATCTAATTTAACCCCTTTTTTTTTGATAAAAATTTCAGCCAGTAAAATGTGAAAACTGTGCAAGGGGTGTGTAGACTTTTCAATAGGCACTGTATATGCTTAACTTACTGTTATTTGCTCAGTGTATTAGGACACCCGTTAAACGCTAGCTAGGTAAACACAGTTGACTGGTTGATGTATTCAGGTCATTAACTAAATCCGTCAGGGTTAGAATAATTCCGATAACTGACAATGTCGAGCATCCGTTTGTCCCAGGAAGACTACCTCCAGGCTCATGCGACCAGGATATGGAGAATTTAGTGTGTTTAGATAGGCAGGCCAGGTAAACAGCAGTAATGTTCTCTAGGTGGATCACGACAGGAGACCCTGGGGTGGCACTGACTCAGAGAAGGAGTCATAGTCAGTGCCACCCTGCCCTGGGGACTAACTGGGAGGGAGGGGGAAGAGGCGGAGGGATCCCAGAAAGTTAAAATCCCAGAAAGTCCAAATAGAATCCCATTTTTTTTAAAAATTGTCCCAAAGTAAATCAAAAAGCAATCATGTGCGATCCCCTTCAAAATGCAAAAAATATAGTTAGTCACAAAAAAATAATACAATCAAGACAGATTGTTCTTCTTCTTCAATTAAATGCGCATTCCGCCACACACTGTGCGAGATGGAAACAGGATTCACCCCAAAAACAACAAACTACCAAAAAAACTACCTAAAATAAACTAAATCAAACAACTTTATTGTAAAAAAAAATAATAAACAGGTCTGATCCCTTCACAGGCTCAAGGGGAGCCTAGGAGGGCAGGCCGTCTTCCGCCACCAGTACCCCTTGCAAGTCTTCATATGTAAAATTCTTGAGTCCTAAAAAACTTTTCTGCCACAAAAATGTCCAGTTTCTTAGACTTCTTATGACAATTGTGGCAATGAACGCCACAAAATCCACGTTTTTAACAAACATTTACTACTGCCGATTTTGCCCCACGAGGTGAGATCTTGCATGGAGCCCCAGACCGAGGGTGATTGACCGTCATCTTGAACTTCCATTTTCTAATAATTGCGCCAACAGTTGTTGCCTTCTCACCAAGCTGCTTGCCTATTGTCCTGTAGCCCATCCCAGCCTTGTGCAGGTCTACAATTTTATCCCTGATGTCCTTACACAGCTCTCTGGTCTTGGCCATTGTGGAGAGGTTGGAGTCTGTTTGATTGAGTGTGTGGACAGGTGTCTTTTATACAGGTAACGAGTTCAAACAGGTGCAATTAATACAGGTAATGAGTGGAGAACAGGAGGGCTTCTTAAAGAAAAACTAACAGGTCTGTGAGAGCCGGAATTTCTTACTGGTTGGTAGGTGATCAAATACTTATGTCATGCAATAAAATGCAAATTAATTACTTAAAAATCATACAATGTGATTTTCTAGATTTTTGTTTTAGATTCCGTCTCTCACAGTTGAAGTGTACCTATGATAAAAATTACAGACCTCTATATGTTTGTAAGTAGGAAAACCTGCAAAATCGGCAGTGTATCAAATACTTGTTCTCCCCACTGTACATAATGTAACAGTTAGAACTGGCAGATACATACATACATCCTTGTGAGACGCAGTGTTGGTGAACGGATGATCTCCGCATGTGTATTTCCCACCGTAAAGCATGGAGGAGGAGGTGTTATGGTGTGGGGGTGCTTTACTGGTGACACTGTCTGTGATTTATTTAGAATTCAAGGCACACTTAACCAGCATGGCTACCACAGCATTCTGCAGCGATACGCCATCCCATCTGGTTTGGGCTTAGTGGGACTATCATTTGTTTTTCAACAGGACAATGACACAACACACCTCCAGGCTGTGTAAGGGCTATTTTACCAAGAAGGAGAGTGCATCAGATGACTTCCACAATCCCCAGACCTCACCAAATTGAGATGGTTTGGAGTCGGACCGCAGAGAGAAGGTAAAGCAGCCAACAAGTGCTCAGCATATGTGGGAACTCCTTCAAGACTGTTGGAAAAGCATTCCAGGTGAAGCTGGTTGAGAGAATGCCAAGAGTGTGCAAAGCTGTCATCAAGGCAAAGGATGGCTATTTGAAGTATCTCAAATATAAAATATATTTTGATGTGTTTAACACTTTTTTGGTTACTACATGATTCCATATGTGTTATTTCATAGTTTTGATGTCTTCACTATTATTCCACAATGTAGAAAATAGTAAAAATAAAGAAAAACCCTTGAATGAGTAGGTGTTCTAAAGCTTTTGACCTTTTAGTGTACATAAAATAACAGAACTGGCATATATATAATATTACAATATGAAAATACACAATGTTTTAACCTTCCAAGGTTTTTTAAAAACTTTAAACCTCTTCTCTGGGTTTCCCCCTATACAGGTCTAGCTAGCTCGTTCAGTAGAGGAACACACGCACCACACACCACAAGTACAATGTTGAGAGAAGGTATTGCTAGAGGGAGTGTGTGAGACCACCTAGCCACCATCTATCTACCAGTGTGAATGAGCTAGCTAAAGCTGTAGGGGGGGAAACCCACAGGAGAACTCTCTCCCTGGTGATTGCTAGGGGTTGTTTTTGTGAATCACTCTTATAGCAGCAGAGCGTTTTTTCCTGTCTACTCATTCAGAGAAACCTTGGTCAGAGAAAGTCAATGTATCAAACACAAATGTGTGTGTGTCTTTATGTGTGTGTGTGTGTGTGTCTTTTTGTGTGTGTGTGTGTGTCTTTGTGTGTGTGTGTGTTCCTTCTCTTTTCTCCCAGTTCTCTGGCGAGGTGACGTGTTCCTTCGGTTCGCGCACCGAGAATGATTCTGTGTCACTGTTGTATTTCCACGGCAACCGCCAGTTCTGAAATTAACCCTTTCGTGACTAGACCGCTGCAGCCTGCTACCACATGGGCGGGGCCAGGTCGTATGAATCAGTGGTTACTTGGTGCTTGCTAGGTGGTGTTTTTGTGAATCAGTCTTCTAGCAACAGAGGGGGTTTTCCTGTCCTTCAGAAAGAGTCATTCAGAGAAACCTCATTCTTAGCTCAAACCTCTGGATCATACCTCCTCTCTCTACCCCTCTCCTCCTCTCTCTCTACCCCTCTCCTCCTCTCTCTACCCCTCTCCTCGTCTCTCTACCCCTCTCCTCGTCTCTCTACCCCTCTCCTCGTCTCTCTACCCCTCTCCTCCTCTCTCTACCCCTCTCCTCATCTCTCTACCCCTCTCCTCCGCTCTCTACCCCTCTCCTCCTCTCTACCCCTCTCCTCCTCTCTCTACCCCTCTCCTCCTCTCTCTCTACCCCTCTCCTCCTCTCTCTACCCCTCTCCTCCTCTCTCTACCCCTCTCCTCCTCTCTCTCTACCCATCTCCTCCTCTCTCTACCCCTCTCCTCCTCTCTCTACCCCTCTCCTCCTCTCTCTACCCCTCTCCTCCTCTCTCTACCCCTCTCCTCCTCTCTCTACCCCTCTCCTCATCTCTCTACCCCTCTCCTCCTCTCTCTACCCCTCTCTTCCTCTCTACCCCTCTCCTCCTCTCTCTACCCCTCTACTCCTCTCTCTACCCCTTT